>NC_048582.1:56551978-56581978 GCF_013265735.2 Oncorhynchus mykiss | reverse complement strand
ACAGATACACAGATACACACACACGCACGCACACACACACACACACACACACAGATGTAATGAATGGGTACCACATACTGAAAACACATGGCCTTTCTACCACAGCTAGACCAGACAGCTACAAACCTCAATCACACACACTCAGGCGTGGTCACGTACACACTTACACCCATCTACCCACCCACCCATTTGAAGTAAAAGTCTGAAGTGAAGGCAGAAGACATGTGAAGTAGATAATACATTCGATTTCTGGCAAAAGCAATGACTTGGGACACATCGCATTTGACCGTATACCAGATTCTACCGTGTGGATAAAAATAGACTCACCTTTGGATGATGCTCCCAGGTCACATGACCAGAGGCTGAGGCTGAGGGTGAGCAGAACCAGGAAGCGGAGATTCCTCATGACGCACTCCTCTGGATACACACACACCTCGACTGCTACCTGGGAGAGAGGGAGGGAGAGGGAGAGAGAGAGAAACAAGGGGAGGAAGGGATATGGGGTTGGAAAGAGGGAGAGAGAAGGAGGAGATGGAGAGAGATATAGAGGAAAGGGAGGTGGAGAGGGAGAGTCAACATAAAAAATGACAGTATTTGATATGAGAGCACATTGTAAGAAACAGGTAATACACACAGTCTTGCTCCCAGGCAGACTAAATCAATTTTTTGCCCGCTTTGAGGACAATACAGTGCCACTGACACAGCCCGCAACCAAAACATGCAGACTCTCCTTCACTGCAGCCGACGTGAGGAAAACATTTAAACGTGTCAACCCTCGCAAGGCTGCAGGCCCAGACGGCATCCCCAGCCGCGCCCTCAGAGCATGCGCAGACCAGCTGGCTGGTGTGTTTACGGACAAATTCAATCTATCCCTATCCCAGTCTGTTGTTCCCACATGCTTCAAGAGGGCCACCATTGTTCCTGTTCCCAAGAAAGCTAAGGTAACTGAGCTAAACGACTACCGCGCCATAGCACTCACTTCCTTCATCATGAAGTGCTTTGAGAGACTAGTCAAGGACCATATCACCTCCACCCTACCTGACACCCTAGACCCATTCCAATTTGCTTACCGCCCAAATAGGTCCACAGACGATGCAATCTCAACCACACTGCACACTGCCCTAACCCATCTGGACAAGAGGAATACCTATGTGAGAATGCTGTTCATCGACTACAGCTCGGCATTTAACACCATAGTGCCCTCCAAGCTCGTCATCAAGCTCGAGACCCTGGGTCTCGACCCCGCCCTGTGCAACTGGGTAGTGGACTTCCTGACGGGCCGCCCCCAGGTGGTGAGGGTAGGCAACAACATCTCCACCCCGCTGATCCTCAACACTGGGGCCCCACAAGGGTGCGTTCTGAGCCCTCTCCTGTACTCCCTGTTCACCCACGTCTGCGTGGCCACGCACGCCTCCAACTCAATCATCAAGTTTGCGGATGACACGACAGTGTTAGGCTTGATTACCAACAACGACGAGATGGCCTACAGGGAGGAGGTGAGGGCCCTCGGAGTGTGGTGTCAGGAAAATAACCTCACACTCAACGTCAACAAAACTAAGGAGATGATTGTGGACTTCAGGAAACAGCAGAGGGAACACCCCTCTATCCACATCGATGGAACAGAAGTGGAGAGGGTAGTAAGTTATAAGTTCCTCGGCGTACACATCACAGACCAACTGAATTGGTCCACCCACACAGACGGCATCGTGAAGAAGGCGCAGCAGCGCCTCTTCAACCTCAGGAGGCTGAAGAAATTTGGCTTGTCACCAAAAGCACTCACAAACTTCTACAGATGCACAATTGAGAGCATCCTGTCGGGCTGTATCACCCGACAGGATGGTACGGCAACTGCTCCGCCCACAACCGTAAGGCTCTCCAGAGGGTAGTGAGGTCTGCACAACGCATCACCGGGGGCAAACTACCTGCCCTCCAGGACACCTACACCACCTGATGACACAGGAAGGCCATAAAGATCATCAAGGACAACAACCACCCGAGCCACTGCCTGTTCACCCCGCTATCATCCAGAAGGCGAGGTCAGTACAGGTGCATCAAAGCTGGGACAGAGAGACTGAAAAACAGCTTCTATCTCAAGGCCATCAGACTGTTAAACAGCCACCACTAACATTGATTGGCTGCTGCCAACACACTGACTCAACTCCAGCCACTTTAATAATGGGAATTGATGGGAAATGATGTAAAATATATCACTAGCCACTTTAAACAATGCTACCTAATATAATGTTTACATACCCTACATTATTCATCTCAAATGTATACGTATATACTGTACTCTATATCATCTACTGCATCTTTATGTAATACATGTATCACTAGCCACTTTAACTATGCCACTTTGTTTACATACTCATCTCATATGTATATACTGTACTCAATACCATCTACTGTATCTTGCCTATGCCGCTCTGTACAATCACTCATTCATATATCTTTATGTACATATTCTTTATCCCCTTACACTTGTGTCTATAAGGTAGTAGTTTTGGAATTGTTAGCTAGATTACTTGTTGGTTATTACTGCATTGTCGGAACTAGAAGCACAAGCATTTCGCTACACTCGCATTAACATCTGCTAACCATGTGTATGTGACAAATAAAATTTGATTTGATTTGATTTAAGAGACTACACAACCATTTACACTCAACTAATACTGAGTCAGCTGGTTGTATTGGTGTTGAACCACCAGTGTTGCAGGGAACTAGTTGTATTGGTGTTGATAGGTTTGGATTTCTGAACTTTAAATGTTATGAATCATTAGTTGTAATAGAGAAACGAGGGGTGCCATAGCCGAGGGGCTACACCAGAGGTTAATGGTGAGCTGTAGGAGGAAAGTATATAGTGGGTGCAATTAGGCTTGGAATGTATTGAGTCTAGGGAAAGAGATCACGTGGCAGGCATAAGAGGAGAGAGTCATTGATTAGTGATGAAGGGGTCGAGGTCAGGTCAGGTCACGTTAAGGGAGAAAGAAAAGTTTATGGCCAGTATCACTTAGTTTCCTGCCTAGCAATACAGATACAAAGGTTTGTTCAGATGTGTAGGAGGAGACTCAGCCTAGGAGAAATAGTTAAATATCAGTGCTTGTGTGAACAATGTCTTTGTCTAATACAGCTGTATTGACCCTCTGGGAGAAAAAACTTGGTTAAGCTTTCATAGTGTCTGTTGAGTTTGTACTCTAAAAATTAGAACCTAACAGTGTTGAACCAACAGTGTTCCAGGAACTGGTTGTATTGGTGTAGAACCAACAGTGTTCCAGGAACTAGTTGTATTGGTGTAGAACCAACAGTGTTCCAGGAACTAGTTGTATTGGTGTAGAACCAACAGTGTTCCAGGAACTAGTTGTATTGGTGTAGAACCAACAGTGTTCCAGGAACTAGTTGTATTGGTGTAGAACCAACAGTGTTCCAGGAACTAGTTGTATTGGTGTAGAACCAACAGTGTTCCAGGAACTAGTTGTATTGGCGTTGAACCAACAGTGTTCCAGGAACTGGTTGTATTGGTGTAGAACCAACAGTGTTCCAGGACCTACTTGTATTGGTGTAGAACCATCAGTGTTCCAGGAACTAGTTGTATTGGCGTTGAACCAACAGTGTTCCAGGAACTAGTTGTATTGATGTAGAACCAACAGTGTTCCAGGAACTAGTTGTATTGGTGTAGAACCAACAGTGTTCCAGGAACTAGTTGTATTGGCGTTGAACCAACAGTGTTCCAGGAACTAGTTGTATTGGTGTAGAACCAACAGTGGTCCAGGACCTAGTTGTATTGGCGTTGAACCAACAGTGTTCCAGGAACTAGTTGTATTGGTGTAGAACCAACAGTGTTCCAGTAACTAGTTGTATTGGTGTAGAACCAACAGTGTTCCAGGAACTAGTTGTATTGGTGTAGAACCAACAGTGTTCCAGGAACTAGTTGTATTGGCGTTGAACCAACAGTGTTCCAGGAACTAGTTGTATTGGTGTAGAACCAACAGTGTTCCAGGAACTAGTTGTATTGGTGTAGAACCAACAGTGTTCCAGGAACTAGTTGTATTGGTGTAGAACCAACAGTGTTCCAGGAACTAGTTGTATTGGTGTAGAACCAACAGTGTTCCAGGAACTAGTTGTATTGGTGTAGAACCAACAGTGTTCCAGGAACTAGTTGTATTGGCGTTGAACCAACAGTGTTCCAGGAACTAGTTGTATTGGTGTATAACCAACAGTGTTCCAGGAACTAGTTGTATTGGTGTAGAACCAACAGTGTTCCAGGAACTAGTTGTATTGGTGTAGAACCAACAGTGTTCCAGGAACTAGTTGTATTGGTGTAGAACCAACAGTGTTCCAGGAACTAGTTGTATTGGTGTAGAACCAACAGTGTTCCAGGAACTAGTTGTATTGGTGTAGAACCAACAGTGTTCCAGGAACTAGTTGTATTGGCGTTGAACCAACAGTGTTCCAGGAACTAGTTGTATTGGTGTAGAACCAACAGTGTTCCAGGAACTAGTTGTATTGGTGTAGAGCCAACAGTGTTCCAGGAACTAGTTGTATTGGTGTAGAACCAACAGTGTTCCAGGAACTAGTTGTATTGGCGTTGAACCAACAGTGTTCCAGGAACTAGTTGTATTGGTGTAGAACCAACAGTGTTCCAAGAACTAGTTGTATTGGTGTAGAGCCAACAGTGTTCCAGGAACTAGTTGTATTGGTGTAGAACCAACAGTGTTCCAGGAACTAGTTGTATTGGCGTTGAACCAACAGTGTTCCAGGAACTAGTTGTATTGGTGTAGAACCAACAGTGTTCCAAGAACTAGTTGTATTGGTGTAGAACCAACAGTGTTCCAGGAACTAGTTGTATTGGTGTAGAACCAACAGTGTTCCAGGAACTAGTTGTATTGGCATTGAACCAACAGTGTTCCAGGAACTAGTTGTATTGGTGTAGAACCAACAGTGTTCCAGGACCTAGTTGTATTGGTCTAGAACCAACAGTGGTCCAGGACCTAGTTGTATTGGTGTAGAACCAACAGTGGTCCAGGACCTAGTTGTATTGGTGTAGAACCAACAGTGTTCCAGGACCTAGTTGTGTTGGTGTAGAACCAACAGTAGTCCAGGTCCTAGTTGTATTGGTGTAGAACCAACAGTGTTCCAGGAACTAGTTGTATTGGCGTTGAACCAACAGTGGTCCAGGACCTAGTTGTATTGGTGTAGAACCAACAGTGTTCCAGGTGTAACAGTATAGCTTACGTCCCTCTCCTCGCCCCAGCCTGGCCTCGCCATTTCACATCGGCCACACAGGAACTAGTTGTATTGGCGTTGAGCCAACAGTGTTGCAGGTTTGAATCCCACATCGAGCCAAAATATTCATAGAAAACTGTCCTGGGGGGCCTCCCGAGTGGCGCAGCGGTCTAAGGCACTGCATCACGTTGCTTGAGGCGTCACTACAGGCGTCACTTGAGCGTGGTTTGGCGGGTTATGTTTCAGAGGACGCATGACACGACCTTCGCCTCCCGAGCCCGTTGGGTAGTCGCAGCGATGAGACAAGATTGAAATTGGATCCCTATTGGATATCACAAAAAATTGTGGAGAAAAAGTGGGTAAAACAGAACAACTAAAAACATACTGTATATAAAAAAAACTGTCCTGATTATCATAATAGCTAAGATCTGAAGTGTTGAAGATGAGGTTGAAAAGGTGATTAGGTACAGTATGTGTATATTAATTAGCTAACTGACGGCCAGTATTCATTTGGGAGAAATGTCACTCAATGTAGTCTGATGATCCTCATTATAGTGTCCATCTGGACCTGACCAGCTGTGACTGGATACTGACACACACACACACACACACACACACACACACACACACACACACAAAGGCACAAACTCATAAAAATAAACCTGCATAAACAAACGCTATACGTGCATGCATGAAAGTACAAAGAACAGACCCAGAAGAAATGCACAAAGGCAAAAACACACAAACAACTTAGTGTACATCTGGGGAGTATTTCACTGGAGCCACGACAGCGTTATAGCCAACCACCAGCGCCAGATGGTCACATGTGGCCTGACAACAGCACGCACACACAAACGCACACACACACACTTGTGACTTTTCTAACACGTCAACTACATTGCCCTTTAGGCTCAGCTGGAGAAGATCAGTTATAATGATTGTGAAAGTGTAGCTTGTCCCCTGACACAGACACAGGCAGCCTCAGTAACGATTACTTACACACACATACACACACATACCACTCCTATGTTTCCAGGTACAGCAAACCCCTGAAGACAGACAAAAACACAGACTGGGAGTCTTTACCCACCTATCCAGGACAAGCAATTACCCACAAACCCCTGGGTCATAGTATGACCCTGTTTTGAATTCCAATCTGTCTCGATTTAGACTACCTACATCTCAAAAGACACTCTAGTGTTACCCATACAGGGCACTAGTCTTGACCAGAACCCTAGGAGGGGTCATTTAGGAGAAGAGTCTGAGTCCTCCAGAGAAGAACTAACTAGCTGCAAGGCGATGAAAGAACATAATATATGTCTATTCCTGATCATTTAGGGCCAACTTGAGACCCGTCCAACCGCCTGCATAACTTTTGTCAGACATAAAGCATTGATGTCAACGGGTTAGCCTATTCAGGATAGATCTACTCATAAAAATGAAAAAGAATGAACACATCCCAAGTTAGCTCACATCAACACCTTCCTCCCAGACACCCTGGACCCACTCCAATTCGTTTACTGCCCCAACAGATCCACAGATCTCTTTCTTTCTTCTCTCAGAGTATGTTCTAACAGCTGGCCATAACAGATAAAGGCTGTGTTCGCTGTTCAGGAGGGACTGGCTGTCTGTCTGTGGAAGAAACACAGGACAACAGGAGGGGGAAAAGACAGCTCTGAAAGTCACCTAAGACACACTTAGACAGACTGTCGGACACACACATGACCGGTGAGTGTCAACTTAACCATTGAGTAACATTTGATATAACATTACGATATATAATTTGTGTGTAATAACATCAATACAGATGTGGTATAATGATGTTGTACTGTTTGTATAGGATGTGTGTGACAAAGTGCATTAGTGTGCTGTGTGCTGCTGTGTGTAAACTGCAGCTCCTCTTGGAAGGTCTTCGGTCACATGCCCACCTCACTGAGTGACAGCCCAATCACAGGACTTATCCCTCTCAGACACTGAGGAGTGGACTTGGTGCTGTGCTGTGAAAACAACCTCAAATCCATTCTGTAGGGTCAGGCCCCTAAAGGCTAAGACCACACACACACACACACACACACACACACACACACACACACACACACACACACACACACACACACACACACACACACACACACACACACACACACACACACACACACACACACACACACACACACACACACACACACACACACACAAACACACACTAGGACCTCATTCAACCCAGTCTGTGATTAATAGGCTAAGCATTCATGTGTTTCAGACCTGTTGCAACGTGAGACATGGAATGAAGGCAGACAGAGTAACTAAATATAATATGTCCTTAGGCTACAGTAGTCCCTCCAAATATTCACTGACCCAGGTTAAGCCAAGATTGGAGCAAATTAAAAGGGAGACAGTATTCAAAGGATGGCTCATTTAATAAACAGTGACAAGTCGTTACTATATCTCCTCTGGGCTGCGTTCAAAAAGTGAAGTTATCATGAGTGTTCATAATGAGAAGCCAAAGCAGAAGAAACATTGCCTTACAGTTACAGTTCCCGTTTAAAGAGATTGAACGGTACTTTGACTCGTAAGTATTTTTTAAACCTCCCGCTTTGGGCTGGATGTGTCAATGTGCAGTTCATACATGCATAATCTATGAGCAGAATTACTGTGCAGCGCCATTTTCGCTACATTTTCCCCCACATGCGCCAGCCCTAGTAATTTGAGATTAAGCCAATGAGCTTCAGCCCTCGTCATTAGAGTGACTGCTGGCAAAAGCCTGCCCACCTTTATCCAATAAGGTGCAGGACAGGCCCAACGGCTCAATGGGCACAGCAGAGAGAGAGAGAGAGAGATAGAGAGCAGTGACTTGATGCACATTTCTGCACATATGTGACATAGTGCACAATTTCCGGGGACCACTTTCGAATCTCAAGCGATACTTTCGACTGGCTGAAATTATACAAACGTTCGACAGTGCATCTTTAGTAGTTCTATCAAGTCACTATTGAGTCAGGGAAATGCTCTGTAAATATCACATTCTGTCTTAAATTGCACTTTGAAATGCAAGGATACTGGGAACAATTGTTTTGAGAATTTTGCAGCCTTTTGCATAGTCTAACAAACATAGACATGTCTGCGGGTCCCACCAGAGATCATTGCAGCACAGTTGGCATTTTTCATACTGCGGTTGGATTGTTGTTCAGACAGTCAACTTTGGGATAAAAAAACATTTTTGATGTCCAGCAAATCATTTGGATTTTTTTTTGTGTGTATGCTTTATCCTATTGCATTAAAGGGACATCTTTGTTCCATTATTCACACACTCTCAGCATTCGCTGCTTCAAGTTAAGTAGCCTACCTTTTCTTTCCTAGTTACAGTATATCCTATATGCTAATCATCCTCCTAAAAGGTAGGCTATATCCTATATGCTAATCATCCTCCTAAAAGGTAGGCTATATCCTATATGCTAATCATCCTCCTAAAAGGTAGGCTATATCCTATATGCTAATCATCCTCCTAAAAGGTAGGCTATATCCTATATGCTAATCATCCTCCTAAAAGGTAGGCTATATCCTATATGCTAATCATCCTCCTAAAAGGTAGGCTATACCTTATATGCTAATCATCCTCCTAAAAGGTAGGCTATATCCTATATGCTAATCATCCTCCTAAAAGGTAGGCTATATCATATATGCTAATCATCCTCCTAAAAGGTAGGCTATATCCTATATGCTAATAATCCTCCTAAAAGGTAGGCTATATCATATATGCTAATCATCCTCCTAAAAGGTAGGCTATATCCTATATGCTAATCATCCTCCTAAAAGGTAGGCTATATCCTATATGCTAATCATCCTCCTAAAAGGTAGGCTATATCCTATATGCTAATCATCCTCCTAAAAGGTAGGCTATATCCTATATGCTAATCATCCTCCTAAAAGGTAGGCTATATCCTATATGCTAATCATCCTCCTAAAAGGTAGGCTATATCCTATATGCTAATCATCCTCCTAAAAGGTAGGCTATATCCTATATGCTAATCATCCTCCTAAAAGGTAGGCTATATCCTATATGCTAATCATCCTCCTAAAAGGTAGGCTATATCATATATGCTAATCATCCTCCTAAAAGGTAGGCTATATCCTATATGCTAATAATCCTCCTAAAAGGTAGGCTATATCATATATGCTAATCATCCTCCTAAAAGGTAGGCTATATCCTATATGCTAATCATCCTCCTAAAAGGTAGGTATACTATACGCAAAACGTAGCGAGTGCAAGTATCGATCTCATCATTCTTGCTGCTTCAAGTTCATTAGCCATTTAAGCCAGCGAGATCAGGCGTGTGTGGTATCAGTTAAATAGAGTAGGTTATAGCCTATGCATGGGCACTGGGCATTTTCCAAGAAAATGTGCTTCCTAAATAAGATTAGGTTATAGTTTACATCACTGCCAATAAATAAATATTGATCACTCATATTTGTCTCCGTCTGAATAAATATAAAGTAACTCAAAATGCAAGTCTCTCGAACTGTGCTCTCTTCAAACTACAGCCCAGTAATACACATAGCCTAATATAATGGGCCACGTGATATTTTCTGGTCATTTAACATATTTCTAGGCCCCCGAGAGGCGCAGTGGTCTAAGGCACTGCATTTCAGTGCTTGATCCGTCACTACAAATCTTGGTTTGATCCCGGGCCGTGTCACAGCCAGCCTCGACAGGGAGACCCATGTGTTGGCACACAATTGCCCCAGCGTTATCTGGGTTAGGGGAGCGTTTGCACGCTAACACGGTCGCCAGTTGTATGGTGTTTCCTCTGACACATTGGTGCGACTGGCTTTCAGGATAAGCAAGCAGTGTGTCAAGACGTAGTGCGGTTTGGCAGGGTCGTGTTTCAGAGGACGCATGGTTCTCAACCTCCGCCTCTCCCGAGTCTGTTCGGGAGTTGCAGCGATGGGACAAGATTGTAACAACCAATTGGTGAGAAAAAGGGGTAAAGCTACAAAAAAATGGAATAAAAGTAGACAATGTGTGTGTGCGTGTAAAAATGGTTGCTGTAACTGAAGTCTACCGCATGGGCCTACCATCGCTCCACTTCTAGGCCTGCAGAATAAACTAGATTTTTTGCTAGAACTCATGGTCTGTCTCTAATTTTCAACTCATGTGTAAAAAGTACTCTTTTAGGTTGGCTGACATCACATTCACACATGTTTTCGTTGTTCAACCTCAAGGGAAGGGTTTGAGGCTTGACTAAACCGTTGCTATTTGAAAAGGCCAAAGCACTACAGCCAACCGATGCAGGAGGGAAATAATACACACGGGTCTCATAGACTATACTTAACATAGTAAACATAAATCAGGGCCACTCAAATTAGTATGACATGTTACGTTTGGTATGGTTACATAAGATAGGTTACTTAAGATAGGTTACTAAAGGATATACCCCAAACATCTAGCAACCCAAAGGTTGTGTGTTCGAATCACATCATGGACAACTTTATAATTTTAGCTAATTAACAACTTTGCAACTACTTACTACTTTTGAGCTACTTTGCAACTATTTAGCATGTTAGCTAACCCTTCCCCTAAACGTATCCCTTTTAGCCAACCTTTCCCCTAACCTAAACCATTTTAGCTAACCCTTCCCCTAACCCTTTAACCTAACTCCTAACCTTAAACATGACCTGAAGAACTAACCCTAGGGCTAAAGTTAGCCAGCTAGCTAATGTTAGCATTAGCCACGTAGCTAATGTTAGCCACGGCAAATTGGAATACGTAACATGTCATACATTTTGCAAATTCATAACATATTGTAACAATATGTTACATATTGTACAAATTGCATTCATAGCATATCATACGAAATGCATGATGGACATCCACAAATTAACACATATCATACAAAATGTACATATAATTAATGTACAGAATAATAAGGTTAGTATAATACGAAATGCTCTGAGACCACGTTGGAATATGGGGTCACGAGAGAAATATATAGTCTCTTATGTTGACATCAGGCAAGTTTCCAATGTGAGTTAATTCTAGAAGCAACAGATAATCAGGTGCCTCAAGGCAGTAGAAAACGCATAGTGGGACATTATACAAATCCATTCCATTCCTGTAAAGATTTGCTCCGCGTTTTGGTTGAGCTGCATAGAATTGGTTATCCATATGCGATTTGTGAACATAATAATGTAAGATCTTAATTTGATCAACCTGTTGCATGAGAACTTTCCACTTTGACATTTCAGACGTGATTGTCCCTTAAATCCACGTGCCAAAACCACACGTCTCTGAATGCAGAGATATTTATTATCCCTTGGGCAAAAAGCATGGGCAGCCACCATGTGAAACTAGACTTAACGAGAAAGCCAGCTGTGACCTATGCGCAGTTACAGACGTTCACTTTTCAACCAAATCTATACGTGGATTAAGCTGCCACTACACAACTAGCTACATTCAGTTTTGCTTTCCCCTCATATTGTAAGGCTACTGTGTATTGAATATTGCGTGCGCCAACAGTCCCACTTGGTAGCCGACTAAACTCAACTCCACGATTTATGATGGAGTTGAGGGGCGACTAGTGTGGGCGGACTGGAGCACCCGATGTCACATAAAATTATGTTTTTTAAAGAATATTCTTTGAGTGCTGAAATCAATAGATGTTAATAAAAAGCTTCAGTTCGCCCACACTAGTCGACGCTCAACTCCATGGTAAATCGTGGAGTTGAGTTTAATCGGCTACCCACTTGGTTAACCACTTCAGTCATAACATGTGAAGTTGCTTGTAGCCTAATTGCTGTCAGAAAGTTGTTCGTTACACAATCACCTACAAAGCTAGAGTGTAAAGGCAAGCCGATTAAATTGTTTAGTTTCTAAACACCTCAACGTTTAGAAGCCTATGATTAATGATAAATAGATGTTGCTATTCTATTAGCTACAGCAAGTCCCCAGGCCATATGCTTGAACAGTAGAAAACAGATATGAAATGCAGACCAGATAACAATACATGCATTGTAGGCCTATCGTTAAAGAGCTATGAGTAGCCTTGGTGAGACATGCGCTATTGACAAAAATGACTTGCTTCAGCGCAACTGCAATCGATAAAAAACGGTTATCCATACTTACAACTATTGTTAGATCTCTGCAGTTACGACAACATTAATCCAAAATCTACAGTAGCCTATATGCTGCCGAGGCAGGTAAAAAATAATTTACTGCTGTCCCGTTGTAATCCACACTGTTCTCTCCCTTCAATACTTTTTCTGTTGTAGCCTTCTTACCAGGGGAAAGAAAAAGTTACTGCCAGAGTGATCATGTCCAACTCCTTTCCCCTCCCCTCTTTCTGCTTGCTGATGTTCGAAAAAACGTTATTCTCTCTCTCTCTCTCTCTCTCTCTCTCTCTCTCTCTCTCTCTCACTCTCTCTCTCCCCCCTCGTCTCGTTTTCTCTGGGACATCCTCCAGTTAGAACGAGTAGTGACATCACCTGGTCCAGCGTTGGAAAATGAGCCGCGAGCATACCCCTCTCTCCCTCCCCTGCCTGTTTCCTTTTATCCCCCTACGTTACACTCAGCCAGGTCATCCATGATACAAGTCAGTACAGCTCTCTCCGTCTCTCACAAGTCGGGTTCTTTTGATACATCTCTGTAAACTACTCACGTTCTGCCGCCGTGGTCGACTGTCTGCCACAAGATAAGACGATGTCATTGCTATAGTCAGGCCTAAAGCTACTCTGTCTCCTCACTTAAAATAATGTGGTGTAGATACAACTGTTTTATAAACACAATTTATATGCAATGTTAACAATTCTATCTGCAAAACATGCAGCTATTTGTGGTCTGTTATTGTTGTAATTAATAAGTGATACATTATATCATCATTATCGTCTTCATCACTAATCTTCAATTTAATCGTTTTAATGATTGACAGATGAGTCCAGCTGCAACCATGACTGGTTTTATCGCCAGCAAACAATATAATGTCCCTTTACCTGGCCATTCACAATGAATGGTTCATTTTTATGGTCATATCAAAATAATTTGAATTGATTGTAACTCCAAAAAGTAAATAAAGAAACAGGCAAGTAGATACAATTATCTGTTCTCTTGGCGTCCTTGTTATGTTGCGAGTTGTTGGCAACCTCTTGGCATGCACACAAGGACACGCACACACACACACACACACACACGCACACACACACACACAGACACACACACACACACACACACACACACACACACACACACACACACACACACATACACACACACACACACGCACGCACGCGCACGCGCGCACGCACACGCACACACACACACACGCAAACACACACACGCACACACACGTTTAATGAATACTCTGCCTCTGTAATCTCATGTAGGCCAGTTTCCCTGATCCACACTATCGGACAGTGAATGTCATCGATCAGGAAGCAGACACATCTATTTGTACACTTCACAGTGAGGGGCTTGTTTCCTTACTACACTGTTCTGTACAAGAGAAGAATCACAGTGGAACAATCTAGATTGGGACAGAGAGAAAGTGAAAGAGGGATAGATACACTGAGAGACAGAAAGAGAGGGAGGCAGACAAAGGGATGGAGGGTCAGAAAGAGGACAAGAGGAAGGGGATAGAGGGAGATAAATAAACAAGTGTAGAGAGACAGAAAGAGAGGGAGGCAGACAGAAAGAGAGAGAAAATAAATAAAGAGCAAAAGAGAGAGACAGAGAAAGAGAAGGAAAGCAATGTATAAAAAAAGATGCAATTACATTGGAGAGTAGTAGTGTGTATTATAGATGAGATGATGTGCATTCAGTAGCAGTAGACTCCTGAGACCCAGCCATACAGCGGTCCAGAGAACAGATTCTACTGAGATCCAGCCATACAGAGGTCCAGAGAACAGATTCTACTGAGATCCAGCCATACAGCGGTCCAGAGAACAGATTCTACTGAGACCCAGCCATTTATTTTTTATTTTACCTTTATTTGGTCCAGAGAACAGATTCTACTGAGATCCAGCCATGCAGCGGTCCAGAGAACAGATTCTACTGAGATCCAGCCATACAGCGGTCCAGAGAACAGATTCTACTGAGATCCAGCCATACAGCGGTCCAGAGAACAGATTCTACTGAGACCCAGCCATACAGCGGTCCAGAGAACAGATTCTACTGAGATCCAGCCATGCAGCGGTCCAGAGAACAGATTCTAGTGAGACCCAGCCATTTATTTTTTATTTTACCTTTATTTGGTCCAGAGAACAGATTCTACTGAGACCCAGCCATACAGCGGTCCAGAGAAAAGATTATACTGAGATCCAGCCATACAGCGGTCCAGAGAACAGATTCTACTGAGACCCAGCCATACAGCGGTCCAGAGAACAGATTCTACTGAGATCCAGCCATTTATTTTTTATTTTACCTTTATTTGGTCCAGAGAACAGATTCTACTGAGACTCAGCCATACAGAGGTCCAGAGAACAGATTCTGCTGAGATCCAGCCATGCAGCGGTCCAGAGAACAGATTCTACTGAGATCCAGCCATACAACGGTCCAGAGAACAGATTCTACTGAGACCCAGCCATGCAGCGGTCCAGAGAACAGATTCTACTGAGATCCAGCCATACAGAGGTCCAGAGAACAGATTCTACTGAGACCCAGCCATACAGCGGTCCAGAGAACAGATTCTACTGAGATCCAGCCATGCAGTGGTCCAGAGAACAGATTCTACTGAGATCCAGCCATACAGAGGTCCAGAGAACAGATTCTACTGAGACCCAGCCATACAGCGGTCCAGAGAACAGATTCTACTGAGATCCAGCCATGCAGCGGTCCAGAGAACAGATTCTACTGAGATCCAGCCATGCAGCGGTCCAGAGAACATATTCTACTGAGATCCAGCCATACAGCGGTCCAGAGAACAGATTATACTGAGACCCAGCCATACAGAGGTCCAGAGAACAGATTATACTGAGATCCAGCCATGCAGCGGTCTAGAGAACAGATTCTACTGAGACCCAGCCATACAGAGGTCCAGAGAACAGATTCTACTGAGATCCAGCCATACAGCGGTCCAGATAACAGATTCTACTGAGACCCAGCCATACAGAGGTCCAGAGAACAGATTCTACTGAGATCCAGCCATGCAGCGGTCCAGAGAACAGATTCTACTGAGACCCAGCCATACAGAGGTCCAGAGAACAGATTATACTGAGATCCAGCCATACAGAGGTCCAGAGAACAGATTCTACTGAGATCCAGCCATACAGCGGTCCAGAGAACAGATTCTACTGAGATCCAGCCATACAGAGGTCCAGAGAACAGATTCTACTGAGATCCAGCCATACAGCGGTCCAGAGAACAGATTCTACTGAGATCCAGCCATACAGCTGTCCAGAGAACAGATTCTACTGAGACCCAGCCATACAGAGGTCCAGAGAACAGATTATACTGAGATCCAGCCATACAGCGGTCCAGAGAACAGATTCTACTGAGATCCAGCCATACAGCTGTCCAGAGAACAGATTCTACTGAGACCCAGCCATACAGAGGTCCAGAGAACATATTCTACTGAGATCCAGCCATACAGCTGTCCAGAGAACAGATTCTACTGAGGCCCAGGCATACAGCGGTCCAGAGAACAGATTCTACTGAGACCCAGCCATACAGCGGTCCAGAGAACAGATTCTACTGAGATCCAGCCATACAGCGGTCCAGAGAACAGATTCTACTGAGATCCAGCCATACAGAGGTCCAGAGAACAGATTCTACTGAGACCCAGGCATACAGCGGTTCAGAGAACAGATTCTATTAAAACCCAGCCATACAGCTGTCCAGAGAACAGAATCTACTGAGATCCATTCATACAGCGGTCCAGAGAACAGATCATTCTCTTCCAATTCATTTTTTTCCCTGGACAGAAGAAAATCGAACTTCCTAAGCACATTATCTCTCTTTTTCCATTCTCCTTCGACCTCTCCCCTTTAGCTTTCTCCATCACACATAGATGTGTAAGTGTGAGCACCCCCCCCCCCCCCCCCCCCCACACACACACATTTATTTTACTATCCTTGTGGGCACCAAACAATTGATTCCCATTCAAAATCCCATTTTCCCTAACCCCTAACCTTATACCATATTATGTCATATAACCCAGGGCTAGGAATGTGTTTCAGAGGACTTGGCCCTGACTCAAAGCATGTTTCACTCCCACTGTGCCTATAAAAGGAACTGACATGTTTAAGACAATACCTTTTGATCCTTTCCTGTTCAGACTGTTTTTATTGTAATCTAGACCACATTCTGGCATCAGAGATGATGTGTGTGTGTGCGTGTTATTTATTTGGTAGGTTGAAATGGCCCTAAATTCCCGTATAGTGCACTACTTTTGACCATAGCCCAGGACCATATAGTGTACTATACAGGGGATAGGGTACCATTGCGGAGACTTTTCTCTGTGCCTTTCCAACACTAAATCAGTTAGACTCAAATGGCTGCAAGTGGCCCTCCACCGCATGAGGGACCCTTTGGTATTACACTCACCCAGACTCACAGTAATTAAGTGAATTAAATAGGCAATCAAGTTTAATCAGTCTATAGTACCTCTGAGTGCTCTTCCTGGTTTTTCCAATTGCCACCATGATTTCTAAAAAAAAAAGTTTCCCTAAGACAACTAAGAAGTGCTATCAGCTGGAGACTGAGTAAAGACATCATGGTCTCTATGGGGCACATGGTCACATGGTATTGGACCAAAAAACTGTCTGGGAATCAGAAAGCATCATGTCATTACCTCTAGGGGGCACTCCAGGACACAACACAGCATTCTGTGTGAAGTCTGCCTCTCTAACACTTTGTTTCTTTCTCTGTCTCTCTCCCCCTTTTTTACAATTCAAAGGGCTTTATTGTCATGGGAAACATGTTTACATCGCCAAAGCAAGTGAAATAGATAATTACAAAAGTGAAAAAAAGGAACAGTAAACATTACACAAGTTTCAAAGGAACAGAGACATGTCAATGTCATAATATGGCTAACTACAGTGTTACAATGACGTGCAAATAGTTAAAGTACAAAAGGGAAAATAAATCAACATAAACATGGGTTGTATTTACAATGGTGTTTGTTCTTGACTGGTTGCCCGTTTCTTGTGGCAACAGGTCACAAATCTTGCTGTTGTGATGTGTAATGAACA
This sequence comes from Oncorhynchus mykiss, assembly GCF_013265735.2. Classification (NCBI taxonomy): domain Eukaryota; kingdom Metazoa; phylum Chordata; class Actinopteri; order Salmoniformes; family Salmonidae; genus Oncorhynchus; species Oncorhynchus mykiss. The sequence continues at coordinate 56,564,575 of NC_048582.1, read as the reverse complement.
CAAGGGGAGACAGAGCTGGATTCAAGCGCAGGGTGCAGCAGGTGTTTATTGCAAAGGACCACAGGAGGAGGCATGTAGCTGGGTCCAGGGACAGGCAGAAGGTCATACACAGGAGGTGGCAGGTAGCTTGGTCCAGGGGCAGGCAGAAGGTCATACACAGGAGGAGGCAGGTATCTGGGTCCAGGGACAGGCAGAAGGTCATACACAGGAGGAGGCAAGTAGCTGGGTCCAGGGGCAGGCAGAAGGTCATACACAGGAGGTGGCAGGTAGCTTGGTCCAGGGGCAGGCAGAAGGTCATACACAGGAGGAGGCAGCTATCTGGGTCCAGGGACAGGCAGAAGGTCATACACAGGAGGAGGCAAGTAGCTGGGTCCAGGGGCAGGCAGAAGGTCATACACAGGAGGAGGCAGGTATCTGGGTCCAGGGACAGGCAGAAGGTCATACACAGGAGGAGGCAAGTAGCTGGGTCCAGGGGCAGGCAGAAGGTCATACACAGGAGGAGGCAGGTAGCTGGGCCCAGGGGCAAGCAGAAGGTCATACACAGGAGGAGGCAGGTAGCTGGGTCCAGGGGCAGGCAGAAGGTCATACACAGGAGGAGGCAGGTATCTGGGTCCAGGGGCAGGCAGAAGGTCATACACAGGAGGAGGCAAGTAGCTGGGTCCAGGGGCAGGCAGAAGGTCATACACAGGAGAAGGCAGGTAGCTGGGTCCAGGGGCAGGCAGAAGGTCATACACAGGAGGAGGCAGGTAGCTGGGTCCAGGGACAGGCAGAAGGTCATACACAGGAGGAGGCAGGTAGCTGGGTCCAGGGGCAGGCAGAAGGTCATACACAGGAGGAGGCAGGTAGCTGGGTCCAGGGACAGGCAGAAGGTCATACACAGGAGGAGGCAGGTAGCTGGGTCCAGGGGCAGGCAGAAGGTCATACACAGGATGAGGCAAGTAGCTGTGTCCAGGGGCAGGCAGAAGGTCATACACAGGGGGTCCAAAAGGGCAACAGTACAGGCAGGGAAAAGACTAGTAACGTCGTCCGGGAGATCAGGCAACAGGTAACAGGAAATCCAGGCAGGGAATAGACAAAAGGCGTCATTAGTGAGGCAGGCAAAAACTATCATACACAGGAGGAATAAATCAGGGGAAAATCAGAGCTCTGAAAGACGTATGTCACAAAACAAACAATACCTCACAGTGATGGGGTGCAAAGAACTGAACTAAATAGTGTGTGATAATGACATACAGGTGTCTGAACAGGTGATTAGAATTCAGGTGATTGGGATCTGGAGATCTGTCTTCTCTTGAGAGCCAGTTCTGCCTATGGCGGCCTCTAACAATAGCAAGGCTAGGCTGACTGAGTCTGTATATAGTCAAAACCTTCCTTAAGTTTGGGTCAGTCACAGTGGTCAGGTATTCTGCCACTGTGTACTCTCTGTTTAGGGCCAAATAGCATTCTAGTTTGCAATGTTTTTTTGTGTGTCAAGTAATTATCTTTTTGTTTTCTCATGATTTGGTTGGTTCTAATTGTGTTGCTGTCTTGGGGCTCTATGGGGTCTTTCTGTGTTTGTGAACAGAGCCCCAGGACCAGCTTGCTCAGGGGACTCTTCTCCAGCTTAATCTCTCTGTGGGTGATGGTTTTGTTAAGGATGGTGGATGGTTTGGGAATCGTTTCCTTTTAGGTGGTTGTAGAATTTTCTGGATTTTGATAATTATCGTGTATCGGCGTAATTCTCCTCTGCATGTATTACTTGGTGTTCTGCATTGTACACGGAGGATGTTTTTGCAGAATTCTGCATGCAGAGTCTCAATTTGGTGTTTGTCCCATTTTGTGAATGCTTGGTTGGTGAGCGGACCCCAGACCTCACAACCATTAAGGGCAATGGGTTACATAACTGCTTCAAGTATTTTTTTGCGAGATCCTAATTAGGGATGTCGAATTTTATGTTTATTTTGATTGCGTAGAATATCCTTCTTGCATTGTCTCTCAGATTGTTCACAGCATTGTGGTGATGATTTTTAGGCTGAGGTATGTATTGTGTTTTTTGTGTTCTAGTGTCTCAATATAATTTGTATTTGTGGTCATAGAAACTTGACCTTTTTTGGAACACCATTATTTTTGTCTTACTGTGATTTACTCTCAGGGCCCAGGTCTGACAGAATCTGTGCAGAAGATCTAGGCGCTGCTGTAGGTCCTCCTTGGTTGGGGACAGAAGCAGCAGATCATCAGCAAACAGTAGACATTAGATTTCAGATTCTATTAGGGTGAGGCCGGGTGCTGCAGACTGTTCTAGTGCCCTCGCCAATTAGCTGAAATGTTGAAGAGGGCTCAAGCTGCATCCCTGTCTCACCCCACTGCCCTGTGGAAAGAAATGTGTGTATTTTTTGCCAATTTTAATTGCACACTCGTTGTTTGTGTAAATTGAATTTATAATGTCTTGTGTTTCCCCCCCAACACCACTTTCCATCAATTTGTATAGCAGACCCTCATGCCAAATTGAGTCAAACAATTTTTGGAAATCTACAAAGCACGAGAAGACTTTGCCTTTGTTTTGGTTTGTTTGTTTCTCATTTCGGGTGTATACGGTGAATATGTGGTCTGTCGTACAATAATTTGGTAAAAAGCCAATTTTAAATTTTCTCAGTACATTGTCTTCACTGAGGAAATGTTCAAGTCTGTTGTTAATGATGATGCAGAGGATTTTCCCAAGGTTGCTGTTGACACATATCCAAAGGTTGTCACGCCCTGACCTTAGAGAGCCTTGTTATTCTCTATTTGGTTAGGTCAGGGTGTGACTAGGGTGGGCAATCTATGTTGTATGTTGGCCTGGTATGGTTCCCAATCAGGGGCACCTCTCAATCGTTGTCTCTGATTGGGGATCATACTTAGGCTGCCTTTTTTCCACCTTAGTTTGTGGGATCTTGATTTTGTATTGTTGTTGTGTAGCCTGCAGAACTTTACGTTCGTTTTGTATTTTGTTGTTTTTTCGGTGTTCATTTTAATAAAAGTAAGATGTTTGCCTACCACTCTGCACCTTGGTCTCCTCATTCAAATGACGAGCGTAACAGAAGATCCCACCACCAAAGGACCAAGCAGCGTGGCCAGGAGGAGCAGGGATCCTGGGCCCGGGAGAGAAGGGAGTGAGGACATCATGGACGTGGGAGGAGGTTATGGCAGGGGACAAGACCCTGCCATGGAAGTAGGGGAAGGAGGATCAACGATGACTCCAAGGTTCGCAACCACGACGGAAGCCCGAGAGGCAGCCCCAAACATTTTTTTTGGGGGGGTGGCACACGGAGTGGTCGGCAGAGCCGAGGGGTGAACCAGAGCCAGTCAGGGAGTTGAGTGAGGAACTCAACAAAAGATTCCGGAGAGAGGTGTTGGCGTTGAGAGGGCTGCAGAGCGGGCGTGCTGAGGAGCGTGACACCAGTCCGGTGTCATATGCACCGTTTTCACGCATCTGGCCTCCGGTGCGCCTCCCCAGTCCGGTGCGTCCTGTGTCTCCTCCACGAACTCGCCCTGAAGTGTGTGTCACCGTTCCGATACAATGTGTGCCGGTTCTACACACCATGTCTCCAGTGCGCCTTCACAGCCCAGTGCGTCCTGTGCCAGCGCCCAGCACTTGCCGGGCTAAAGTGAGCATCTAGCCAGGATGGGTTGTGCCAGCTCTACGCTCCAGACCTCCAGTGCGCCTCCACTGTCCAGTATATCCTGTGCCAGCTCCATGCACCCGGCCTCCAGTGCGTGTCTCCAGCCTGGTACGTCCTGTGATTGCTCCACGCACAAAGCCTCTAGTGATGATCCATGGCACGAAGCCTCCAGTGATAATCCATGCCCCGGAGCCTCCAGTGATGATCCATGGCCCGGAGCCTCCAGTGATGGTCCATGGCCCGGAGCCTCCAGTGATGATGCATGGCCCGGAGCCTCCAGTGATGATCCATGGCCCGGAGCCTCCAGTGATGATCCATGGCCCGGAGCCTCCAGTGATGATCCATGGCCCGGAATGAATCAAGTCCATGGAATGGATATAGACAAAAGGATAATTCAAGGACTAGCAGAGGTAGAGAGGCGGGGCAGGGGTGAGGACATCATCCTGCTATTTCGACTGTCCCTGAAGGACAATACAGATGAGGCACACAGGTGTATTTGCTCTTATTCCTTCCCTTTCTCTAATGTATTTTGTAATAAAATTAGCAAGTGTAGTAAGATCATTGCTTTAGTTTACTAGGACTGGAGACCACAGCAGCGATCCTGCTCTTGACCTACATCTTCAATGGGAACCCGAGTGGCCTTTATGTCCATGACAAGGTATGCCTATGCACAAATAATCTGTTTCTTCATAAACATAAGTGTGCGTGCTTATATAAAACTACAGCTGAACATTTGTTACGTTCTTTGTTGGTTGTATATGTATTACAATTGGCTCATTCATCCCCCTCCTCTCCCCTGTAACTATTCCCCAGGTCATTGCTGTAAATAAAAATGTGTTCTCAGTCAACTTACCTGGTAAAATAAAACTGTATCTTTTCTTTCTTTTGCTGACACAGATTTCACTGCTCCCCACTCCTTTACTGCACATCGGCAGATCTCCATTTCACCATGAGAGTGAAATCCCGCTGGCCTTTCATGGGGAGAACATCCACGCCCTAGAGGACGTCCCCATGGGACTTGGGGTTCTAATAGGGCTGTATTTTTTCAGTTTTCTGGAAAATTTCACAAAAATGTCAGATAAACACATATGTTCTTAATTAAGTTACTGTGTTCTGGGGATAAGAGAAGTTGGGGTGAAGTTACTAGGGCCGGTCATAAAGATGGCAAACTTCCTAACATAACCAAGTGGTTGTTGGACAAGTGGTCGTTGGACACACACACACACACACACACACACACACACACACACACACACACACACACACACACTAAAGCAAAACAAATCAGTATTTAGCATCAAGTTTACAATACTGTCAGTTTATAGTGGTTCCCATAAAAGGTTCTTCGAAAAACCTTATTCAAGGGTTCTTTGAAGAGCTGATATTGGTTCCCCCACAGTTTCAATTTGAAGAACCCCTAAAGGATATTCTTGGAACCTTTACTTTTTAGAGTGCAAAGACAAATTGTCTATGAATGGAGTAAGTTCAATACTGTTGCTACTCTCTCTAGGAGTGGCCGTCCTGCAAAGATGACTCCAAGAGCACAGCGCAGAATGCTCAATGAGGTTGAGAAGAATCCTAGAGTGTCAGCTAAAGACTTACAGAAATCTCTGGAACATGCTAACACCTCTGTCTTCGATACTTAAAACACTAAACAAGAATGGTGTTCATGTGAGGACACCACGGAAGAAACCACTGTTGTCCAAAAAACAAACATTGATGCATGTCTGAAGTTCGCAAAAGAGCACCTGGATGTTCACAGCACTACTGGCAAAATATTCTGTGGACTGATTAAACTAAAGTCGAGTTGTTTGGAAGGAACACACAACACTATGTGGCACAGCACACCAACATCAAAACCTAATCCCAACTGTAAAGTATGGTGGAGGGAGCATCATGGTTTGAGGCTGCTTTGCTGCCTCAGGGCCTGGAAAGCTTGCCATCATCGATGGAAAAATGAATTCCCACGTTCATCAAGACATTTTGCATGAGAATGTAAGGCTATCTGTCCGCCAATTGAAGCTCAACAGAAGTTGAATGATGCAACAGGACAACGACCCAAAACACAGAAGTAAATCAACAACAAAATGGCTTCAACAGAAGAAAATACGCCTTCTGGAGCTGCCCAGTCAGTCCTGACCTCAACCCAGTTGAGATGCTGTGGCATGACCTCAACCCAGTTGAGATGCTGTGGCATGACCTCGAGAGAGGTTCACACCAGCCATCCCAAGAATATTGCTGAACTGACACAGTTTTGTAAAGAGGAATTTTCCAAAACTCCCCCTGGCCGTTGTGTCTGATCCGCAACTACAGAAAACAGTTGGTTGAAGTTATTGCTGCCAAAGGACGGTTAAATCCAAGAGTTCACATACTTTTCCGACACTCCACTGTGAATGTTTACACGGTGTGTTCAACAAAGACATGCATACGTATAATTTGTTGTGAATTATTAGTTTAAGCAGACTGTGTTTGATGAAGATCAGATCAAATGTTATGACCATTTTCTGCACAAATCCATTTAATTATAAAGGGTTCACATACTTTTTCATTCAACTGTGTATTAAAGATACAAATTGGCTGAAAGGAATTGGCATAAATATAAAAATATACCAGTTTCATTTGAGGACAAAAATGGTTGAAAAATAAATGGGAAGAGATTTTCGATGTACCAATTCTATGGCACATGGTTTATGAACTGGTACAAAAAAACAACACTTGATTCAACACTTCTTGCCACCAACAGAATGCTATATATAGGGGGCATACATCAATCTCAGCTCTGTAGATTTTGCTGCGAAGAGACAGAATCATTCAATCACTTATTCTGGTATTGCCCTTATGTAGATTGTTTCTGGTCACAGGTTCAGGAATGGTGAAAAAATCACAACATTAACCTTACAAATTTGGAAAGCCATAGTCAGTCAATAACTAATATTCTAATACTCATAGGAAAGGTTTTCACCTTTAGCTCACAATCTGTGGAACAATACGATTAGAGAGGTTCAAAATGTGTGTAAAACATCACAGCACAATTGAAAAATATAGGGCACATGGAAATCAAACGAGGGGGGTCTATGGTGATAGGTGGGATGGGCTGAGTGGCTGAGGGTTGGGATTATAGAGCTGAGGTCTATGGTAATAGGTGGGATGGGCTGAGTGGCTGATGGTTGGGATTATAGAGCTGAGGTCTATGGTAATAGGTGGGATGGGCTGAGTGGCTGAGGGTTGGGATTATAGAGCTGAGGTCTATGGTAATAGGTGGGATGGGCTGAGTGGCTGAGGGTTGGGATTATAGAGCTGAGGTCTATGGTGATAGGTGGGATGGGCTGAGTGGCTGAGGGTTGGGATTATAGAGCTGAGGTCTATGGTAATAGGTGGGATGGGCTGAGTGGCTGATGGTTGGGATTATAGAGCTGAGGTCTATGGTAATAGGTGGGATGGGCTGCGTGGTGGGATTAAAGAGGTTAAGTTTGGTAATGTATTATTATTATTATTATTATTATGCCCTCAAGGTTGATGCCCTCAGTGCCCTCAATCTCACACAAATTATCATGGAACCTACCAGGTACAACCCTAAATCCGTAAACACGGGCACCCTCATACATATCATCCTGACCAACCTGCCCTCTAAATACACCTCTGCTGTCTTCAACCAGGATCTCAGCGAACTTCCTCATTGCCTGCGTCCGTAATGGTTCCCCGGTCAAACGACCACCCCTCATCACTGTCAAACGCTCCCTAAAACACTTCAGTGGATATTGACCTCATTCCATCAGTAGAGGATGCCTGGTTATTATTAAAAAGTGCTTTCCTCACCATCTTAAATAAGCATGCCCCATTCAAAAAATGTTGAACTAAGAACAGATATAGCCCTTGGTTCACTCCAGACCTGACTGCCCTCGACCAGCACAAAAGCCCTTGACCAGCACAAAAGCGTCCTGTGGATACAACTTTTCAGGGAATTGTTAGGAACCAATATACACAGGCAATTAGGAAAGCAAAAGCTAACTTTTTCAAACAGAAATTTGCATCCTGTAGCACAAACTCCAAAATTTCTGGGACACTGTAAAGTCCGTGGAGAATAAGAGCACCTCCTCCCAGCTGAGGCTAGGAAACACAGTCACCGCTGATAAATCTATGATAATCGAGAATTTCAATAAGCATCTTTCTACAGCTGGCCAAGCTTTCCACCTGGCTACCCCTACCCCGGCCAACAGCTTTGCACCCCCCACAGCAACTTGACCAAGCCTCCCCATTTCTTCCATCACCCAAATCCAGACAGCTGATGTTCTGAAAGAGCTGCAAAATTTGGACCACTACAAATCAGCTGGGCTAGGCAATCTGGACCCTCTCTTTCTAAAAATTATCCGCCGCAATTGTTGCAACCCCTATTATTAGCCTATTCTACGTCTCTTTCGTATCGTCTTAGATCCCTAAAGATTGGAAAGCTGCCGCGGTCATCCCCCTCTTCAAAGGGGGAGACACTCTAGACCCAAACTGTTATAGACCTATATCCATCCTGTCCTGCCTTTCTAAAGTCTTTGAAAGCCAAGTTAACAAACAGATCCCCGACCATTTAGAATATCACCGTACAATCTCCGCTATGCAATCTGGTTTCCGAGCTGGTCACGGGTGCACTTCAGCCATGCTCAAGATCCTAAACGATATCATAACCACCATCGATAAAAAACAATACTGTGCAGCCGTCTTCATTGACCTGGCCAAGGCATTCAACTCTGTCACTCACCGCATTTTTATCGGCAGACTCAAAAGCCAAATCGGAGGGCCTGTTGTCCGTCAGTCTCTATGGGGGTGCCACAGGGTTCAATTCTCGGGCCAACTCTTTTCTCTGTGTACATCAATGTTGTCACTCTTGCTGCTGGTGATTCTCTGATCCACCAGTAGACGACACCATTCTGTATACTTTTGGCCCTTCTTTGGACACTGTGTTAATTAACAAACAATTAATTAACAGACAAGCTTCAATGGCATCCAACACTCCTTCCGTGGCCTCCAACTGCTCTTAAATGCAAGCAAAACTAAATGCATGCTCTTCAATCGATCGCTGCCCGCACCTGCCCGCCCGTCTAGAGAAGCTCTAGCGTCACTACTCTGGACGGTTCTGACTTACAATATGTGGACAACTACAAATACCTAGGTGTCTGGTTAGACTGTAAACTCTCCTTCCAGACTCACATCAAACATCTCCAATCCAAAATTAAATCTAGAATCGGCTTCCTATTTTGCAACAAAGAATACTTCACTCATGCTGCCAAACATACCCTCGTAAAACTGATTATTCTACCGATCCTCAACTTCGGCGATGTCCTTTATAAAATAGCCTCCAACACTCTACTCAACAAATTGGGTGTAGTCTATCACCGTCCCATCCGTTTTGTCACCAAAGCCCCATATACTACCCACCACTGCGACCTGTATGCTCTTGTTGGCTGGTCCTAGCTTCATATTCGTCGCCAAACCTACTGGCTCCAGGTCATCTATATGTCTTTGCTTGGTAAAGTCCTGCCTTATCTCAGCTCACTGGTCACCATAGCAGCACCCACCCGTAGCACTGCTCCAACAGGTATATTTCACTGGTCACTCCCAATACCAACACTTGCTTTGGCTGCCTTTCCTTCCAGTTCTCTGCTGCCAATGACTGGAACGTATTGCAAAAATCCCTGAAGCTGGAGACTTACATCTCACTCACTAACTTTAAGCATCAGCTGTCAGAGACGCGTACCCGACCATTGCACCTGTAAATAGCCCACCTGTAAATAGCCCACCCAACTATCTCATCCCCATCTGTAAATAGCCCACCCAACTACCTCATCCCCATACTGTTATTTACTGTTTTGCTCCTTTGCAACCCAGTCTCTCTACTTGCACATTCATCTTCTGCACATCTATCACTCCAGTGTTCAATTGCTAAATTGTAATTATTTTGCTACTATGGCCTATTTATTGCCTTACCTCCCTAATCTTACTAGAATTGCACACACTGTATAGACCTTTCTATTGTGTTATTGACTGTACATTTGTTTATCCCTTGTGTAACTCTGTGTTGTTTGTGTCGCACTGCTTTGCTTTATCTTGGCCAGGTCACAGTTGTAAATGAGAACTTGTTCTCAACTGGCCTACCTGGTTAAATAAAGGTGAAATATACAGTATATATATTTTTTTTTTTATTGTGTAATTGCTTTATATAAAATACAATGTATGTAAAATGTGGTATGTAAAGTGTTTATGTAAAATGTATGTATATGTAGCAGAAAATATGTAAAACACAGAAAATATATGGGAGGGGGGGTTGTGAATGGGTTAATAATAATAACAGAATTGACTCTGGATTGTCCTTGTACTCATTCCTGTGGTGGTTCATTCCTGTGGTGGTTCATTCCTGTGGTGGTTCATTCCTGTGGTGGTTCATTCCTGTGGTGGTTCATTTCTGTGGTGGTTCATTTCTGTGGTGGTTCATTTCTGTGGTGGTTCATTCCTGTGGTGGTTCATTCCTGTGGTGGTTCATTCCTGTGGTGGTTCATTCCTGTGGTGGTTCATTTCTGTATTATCAACTGAGGAGAGACAAACTTATCACACAAGTCAGAGTTACTTAATACTTCAACTAAATCTTTATTAGTGAAAGCTTTGCAATAGTGATGGCTGGTCAACGAATCACCCTCACATGATTCGTTGAGAGCCCCGAGACAAAACTACAAAGGTATTTTATAGCCAAGATACACCCCTTTCAGCCTACATGACCAACAACAGATATATAGAATGGGTCACAAGGTTAAGATTTGTATGAAAGATAGCTATAATTCACAGCAGACAGTATATGCTGTAAAACAGTCATCTTGTGTACAGACCATGGTCTGGGCCCTGGGGTCATCTCTCCCTGGTACCATATAGAACAGAAGCATTAACTTATGCTCTGGAATGCGGTTTCTTTAGGTTGTATCACCCAAAAGACACCATAAATCTCCTGTCAGTGTTATCTCCCAGAGACCCATCCTCAGTAGAACACACACACAGTAGTTGTAAGAATACTCTATGATGTTGCATAAAACAACCATTTGATGCAATCAAAGTATTTTAACATAATCATGCAGTTTTCCACCATATTCTGTGCAGTGTTATTTTTAATATCCAATATCCATACTGTACTGTGATGACATCTGCACAGGGGGAAGTCATGGATTTAGGGGGCTTCAAAGGCCGTTGCTGGGTGGGCTCAAGAGTTTTCACACATCTCACTTCACATTGAAATTGCAGCCAGGTCTGTTCTGTTCTAGCAGCTTGGTAGCTTAGTAGCCTTATTTACTTAGCTTTATATGACAAAATTATCTAGAGATGGTTGTCTTTTACTTTTTGGCTTCAGAAGTAGCTTCAGACAGAACGTTACTTAGTTTACTTTCTGAATTCAATTCAATTCAATTCAATTCAAAGGGCTTTATTTGCAATGGGAAACATATGTGTACATTGACAAAGAAAATGGAATAGACAATTAACAAAAGGGAAACATTACAGTCACAAACGTTTGAAAAGAATATAGACAATTCAAATGTTAAATTATTGGCCATGTACAGTGTTGTTGAAGTATGAAAGGGAAATTAAATGACCAGATATATATCTGTTCATTTTGGGCATCGCTTCCTGTTCCTTCTTGATTTTGATAACTAGTGGGTATGGTCCTAATTCTGCTCTGCATGCATTGCTTTGGGTTTTGCGTTGTACACAAAGTAGATTATTTGCAGAATTCTGCATGCGAAGTCTCTATTGGGCGTTTGTCCCATTTAGTGAATTCTTGGTTGGTGAGTTCACCCCTTGACCTCACAACAATAGAGGGCAATGGGCTCGATAACTGCTTGAAGTATTTTTAGCCAGATTCTAATTGGGATGTTAAGTTTTATGTTCCTTTGATGGCATAGAAGGCCCTTCTTGCCTTGTCTGTTAGATCATTCACAGCCTTGTGAAAGTAACCTGTGGTGTTGATGTTTAGGCCAAGGTAGATGTAATTATTTTTGTGATCTATGGTAACAGTGTCGAGATAGAATTTGTATTTGTTGTCTTGGCTATTGAATATTTTTTGGAACACCATTATTTTTGTCTTATTGAGATTCACTGTCAGGGCCTAAGTCTGACAGAATCTGTGCAGCAGATCTAGATTCTGCTGTAGGCCCTTCATTGGGGATAGAAGCACCAGATCATCAGCAAACAGTAGACATTTGATTTCTGAGTCCAGTAGGGTGAAGCTAGGTGCTGCAGACAGTTCTAGTGCCCTCGCCAATTCATATATACTATGTTGAAGAGGGTGGGGCTCAAGCTGCATCGCTGTCTCACCCTTCTCTCTCTCTCTCCCTCTCTCTCTCTCTCTCTCTCTCTCTCTCTCTCTCTCTTTCTCTCTCTCTCTTTCTCTCTCTCTCTCTCACTCTCTCCCCCTCCCTCCCTCAATAGTTGTGTGATGTTAAGCTAGAGGGGACTACACTCCCTGGTCAGTTTATTAGGTATACCAGAATGGATTACTACTACAGACAGTGCGATATTCAGGTACTGTTTGACTTTGAGAAGGGTATGATCGTCGGTGCCAGGCACGACACATCCTGTGTCTCAGAAAAGACAGTGACAAGGGTACCCCGAGAATGTTGCATCAAACGAAAAACATCCAGTCAGCAGCAGTCCTGTGGGTTGAAACAGCTTGTTGATGAGAGAGGTCGAAAGAAAATGGTAAGAGGGCAAGCTAACAGCACGACTCGACGATCCTCGTCATGGATGGGCTATTGCAGCAGACGACCAAATCGTGTTCCACTCCTATCAGCTAAAAACAAGAAGAGGCCGCTCCAGTGGGCAATGTGATCACCAACACTGAACGATTTAGGAGTGGAAAAATGTCAAGCAGAGTCAGGATTTGGCATATCCAGCATGAGTCAATTGCCCCATCCTGCCTGGTGTCAATAGTACA
>NC_048582.1:56521978-56544478 GCF_013265735.2 Oncorhynchus mykiss | reverse complement strand
CCCTCTCCCCACCACTAATTCCTTCCTTCCTTCCTTCCTTCCTTCCTTCCTTCCTTCCTTCCTTCCTTCCTTCCTTCCTTCCTTCCTTCCTTCCTTCCTTCCTTCCTTCCTTCCTTCCCTCTCCTTCCCGCTCCTTTCCTCTCCCCATCAATACACACCTCTTCTTCCTTCCTCCCCTCTCTTTTTCTACCCCCCACTTCTCCTTCTCTCCCCACCTCTCCTTCCCTCTCCCACCTCTCCTTCCCTCTCCCATCTCTCCTTCCCTCTCCCACCTCTCCTACCCTCTCCCACCCACCTCTCCTTCCCTCTCCTCCCCTCTCCTTCCCACTCCTTCCCTCTCCCCCTCTCCTCTCTCCTTCCCTCTCCCCCTCTCCTTCCATCTCCACCTCTCCTTCCCTCTCCTTCTCTCTCCCACCTCCCCTTCCCTCTCCCACCTCTCCTTCCGTCTCCCTCTTCTTACCTCTCCTTCCTTCTCCTTCCCTCTCCTCCCCTCTCCTTCCCACTCATTCCCTCTCCCCCTCTCCTTCCCTTCCTTCCCATTCCACCTCCCTCGTTTTAAGTTCTGCAGTCGGAACCTCCCTCCCTCTTTCTCTCTCTCAAGCTCTGCGGTCCTCTTTCCATTTTCCCTCACTCGCACTCTGTATTGCTCTTTCTCTTCCACTTTTATTAAGCTCTGCAGTCTGAACTCATCTCTCTCTCTCTCTCTCTCTCTCTCTCTCTCTCTCTCTCTCTCTCTCTCTCTCTCTCTCTCGGTCGGCATTTGATACGATAATTGACATTCTCAGACAGATCAGTGGCAACCTGGAAGAGAGCGGCGGGACATTTAGGTGGTGGTGCGGGGGTGGGGGGGAGCATTTAGATGGTCGCGCGGCTCCACAATGCCCCCGTTGTTCTGCCAGTAATTACACCAGAGCCAAGAGAGATCAGCAGCGCTTATTCAATTCATATCAAATGAAATTTAAAAAGCGTCCGGCCGTGGCGGCTGTCCACTGTCTGTCTCCGGCTACCCACTGTTCATCTCCAGCCCCAACACTCTCCTAATTCACTTACTCAAGCTCTCATATCTACTCTCTCTCTATCTCTCTTTTTATCTCTCTCTCTTGTTTTTTTATTTCTCTCATTCTCCTACTTTCCAATGGTTTTGGAAGTCCATGTTTCTTTCCCTTCATCTGTCCTTTCTGTTCTCTCTGTCAGTTTCTTCTTTTTACTCTCTCTCTCTTTTTCTCTCTTCTCAATTTGTTTGTCTGTATATAAAATCTCTTATTTGCTCCCTGAGTCTGTTTCTTCTTCTTTATCTTCGTCTCCTGTGATTTCTCTCTCTCCACCCTCTGTCTCTCTTTTCTCTCTCTTTCTCTCTCTTTCAATCTCTCTCTTTCAGTTCTTCTCGTTATCTCAAACTCTCTCTCCGCAGTTCTCTCTTCTCACCTCAAGCTTAAAATGCACTTCTTTCATGTCGTCTATCTGCCCCCCACTAAAACCAAGCATTTAAATATGAACGCAGTCTCATCTATCAAAGTACCTGTTTTCTGAATATCTGAATATGAAAATATTTGACTGAGTACTATGAAAGGTCACATTACCCAACATGCACGTACAGTAGCCTTAATTATTTCACTCATCTTGTGACCTGCTGATTGCACTGCCACAGTAATGTGCAACAATTCTAAATATCACCACTTGGGGGCAACACGCCCACACAGATCCCTTTCTTTTTGGGTCTGCAGCTGTGGTTGCAATCTCGTCTGTTTCAGCTACTATGCTGTCCACGGTGGAACTGAAAGTGCTTACCTCCTTCCCTCCCTTCTTCCTAAATCAGCGACGATAAAAACAGATGCTGGATTGAAATGTCACGAGCGTATCTCAAACTGCCAGAAAATGTATCTGTTCACCTAAGGTGTTTCGCTCCACCAGGGGGTTAGAGAGAGCGGGAGGGGAGGGGGGGGGGGGGGGGTAAAAGGGAGGGGGAGAGAGAGGGGGGGGGGGGGGGGGGGGAACTGCCATCCATTAGAACCACTTGCAGGTTAGAGATCTACATAGAGATACACTGGCACTGGGGAAAACCCTATGGGTGAAAAAAGAGAGGGAGGGAAGGATGGACAAAGAGAAGGAGGGAACTGCATTGGAAAGGGATTGAGAGGAAATCTGGGGATTGAGAGGAAATCTGGGAATTTTCAATTGGAGATGGAGTAAGGAGGAGAATGAAAGGAGAGAGGGAGAAGAGATGAGAGAGGTAGGGAGAGAGGAAGAGAGGGGGTGAGAGAGGTAGGGAGAGATGAAGAGAGGGACGAGAGAGGGATAGAGGGTCAGAGGGAGAGAGGGACAGAGGGGGTGAGAGTGGTAGGGATAGAGGGACAGAGGGCGAGAGGGACAGACGGGGTGAGAGAGAGAGGGAGAGAGGGGCAGAGGGACAGAGGGGGTGAGAGAGGTAGAGAGAGAGGGAGAGAGGGGCAGAGGGGCAGAGGGACAGAGGGGGTGGGAGAGGTAGGTTTAGAGGGAGAGAGGGGCATATTGACAGAGGGGGTGAGAGAGGTAGGGAGAGAGGGAGAGAGGGGCAGAGGGACAGAGGGGGTGGAAGAGGTAGGGAGAGCGGGAGAGAGGAGGAGAGGGACAGATGCGGTGGGAGAGGTAGGGACAGAGGGACAAAGGGGGTGAGAGAGGGGGTGAGAGAGGTAGGGAGAGAGGGGCAGAGGGACAGAGGGGGTGGGAGAGGTAGGGAGAGAGGGAGAGAGGGGGTGGGAGAGGTAGGGAAAGAGGGAGAGAGGGGCAGAGGGACATAGGGGGTGGGAGAGGTAGGGAGAGAGGGGGTGGGAGAGGTAGGAAAGGCAGTGTGTTAGAAAGGGAGAGAAGAGAAAATCAGGAACTTTTCAATTGGGGAGAAGGAGAGAAGGAGATAGATAGAGAGAGGGAGAGAGATACAAAGAGAGAAAAGGAGAGAGATACAGAAACTGGAAAGACAAAGGATGGCGAGAAAAAAGGGAATAACAGAGTCAAGCAGGGATAGAGATGGAGTGGTAGCATATTCAGGCTGTGATCTGCTAGGCTCTAGACTGAGCAGTGATTTGTATGGGATCTCTTGGAGGGGGTGATTTGGTTGATAATGGTCTGATAAAGCAGCTGTCTGCTGCCTGTGCCTGTCATAAATCTTTCATTGTGTTTTTCTCTCTCCCCCTCTCTCCATTTCTCTCTCTGTCTCGCTCTCCTTCTCCCTCCCTCTCGCTCCTCTCACATTTAGCTGGCCCTCAGCTCCACAATACAGCCGCCGCAGCAATCAGTGATGCATTTTTAAACAGGCACAGACGAAGACCCACTGTGATAGCAATGGAATAAATTCACAACAAACTTGGCTAGTCAAAGGAGAAAGCAACAGATGAGAAGTGGAACCATTTTTACTCCACTGTACCACTCAAGGTAACACTAACACACTGGCGGTAACACTAACACACTGGAGGTAACACTAACACACTGGAGGTAACACTAACACACTGGGGGGTAACACTAACACACTGGGGTGACACTAACACACTGGGGGGTAACACTAACACACTGGGGTAACACTAACACACTGGGGGGTAACACTAACACACTGGCGGTAACACTAACACACTGGAGGTAACACTAACACACTGGAGGTAACACTAACACACTGGGGGGTAACACTAACACACTGGGGTAACACTAACACACTGGAGGTAACACTAACACACTGGAGGTAACACTAACACACTGGGGGGTAACACTAACACACTGGGGTAACACTAACACACTGGAGGTAACACTATCACACTGGAGGTAACACTAACACACTGGAGGTAACACTAACACACTGGGGGGTAACACTAACACACTGGAGGTAACACTCCCACACTAGAGGTAACACTAAAACACTGGAGGTAACACTAACACACTGGGGGGTAGCACTAACACACTGGGGTGACACTAACACACTGGGGGGTAACACTAACACACTGGGGTAACACTAACACACTGGGGGGTAACACTAACACACTGGCAGTAACACTAACACACTGGAGGTAACACTAACACACTGGAGGTAACACTAACACACTGGGGGGTAACACTAACACACTGGGGTAACACTAACACACTGGAGGGTAACACTAACACACTGGAGGTAACACTATCACACTGGAGGTAACACTAACACACTGGAGGTAACACTAACACACTGGGGGGTAACACTAACACACTGGAGGTAACACTCCCACACTAGAGGTAACACTAAAACACTGGAGGTAACACTAATACACTGGGGGGTAGCACTAACACACTGGGGGGTAACACTAACACACTGGAGGATAACACTAACACACTGGAGGTAACACTAAAACACTGGAGGTAACACTAACACACTGGGGGGTAACACTAACACACTGGAGGATAACACTAACACACTGGGGGGTAACACTAACACACTGGGGGGTAACACTAACACACTGGAGGTAAAACTTACACACTGGGGGGTAACACTAACACACTGGGGGGTAACACTAACACACTGGAGGTAACACTAACACACTGGGAGGTAACACTAACACACTGGGAGGTAACACTAACATACTGGGGGGTAACACTAACACACTGGAGGTAACACTAACACACTGGAGATAAAACTAACACACTGGAGGTAAAACTAACACACTGGAGGGTGACACTAACACACTGGAGGATAACACTAACACACTGGAGGTAACACTAACACGCTGGGGGGTATCACTAACACACTGGAGATAAAACTAACACACTAGAGGGTGACACTAACACACTGGAGGATAACACTAACACACTGGAGGTAACACTAACACACTGGAGATAAAACTAACACACTAGAGGGTGACACTAACACACTGGAGGATAACACTAACACACTGGAGGTAACACTAACACGCTGGGGGGTATCACTAACACACTGGAGGTAACACTTACACACTGGAGGGTAACACTAACAAACTGGGGGGTAACACTAACACACTGGAGGGTAACACTAACACACTGGGGGGTAACACTTATACACTGGGGGTAACACTAACACACTGGGGGGTAACACTAACACACTGGAGGTAAAACTAACACACTGGAGGGTGACACTTACACACTGGGGGATAACACTAACACACTGGAGGGTAACAGGAACACACTGGAGGTAAACTAACACACTGGAGGTAACACTAACACACTGAAGGGGTAACACTAACACACTGGAGGGAAACAGGAACACGCTGAAGGTAACACTAACACACTGGAGGTAAACTAACACACTGGAGGTAAACTAACACACTGGAGGTAACACTAACACACTGAAGGGGTAACACTAACACACTGGAGGGTAACACTAAAACACTGGAGGTAAAACTAACACACTGGGGGGGAACACTAACACACTGGAGGTAAAACTAACACACTGGAGGGTAACACTAACACATTGGAGGTAAAACTAACACACTGGGGGGTAACACTAACACACTGGGGGTAACACTAACACACTGGGGAGTAACACTAACACACTGGAGGTAACAGGAACACTAACACACTGGGGGTAACAGGAACACTAACACACTGGGGGTAACAGGAACACTAACACACTGGAGGTAACAGGAACACTAACACACTGGGGGTAACAGGAACACTAACACATTGGAGGTTAGAGGAACACTAACACACTGGAGGTAACAGTAACACTAACACACTGGAGGAACCAGGAACACTAACATACTGGGGGTAGCATGAACACTAACACACTGGAGGTAACAGGAACACACTGGACACTGAAGGTAACACTAACACACTGGAGGTAACAGGAACACTAACACACTGGGGGTAACAGGAACACTAACACACTGGAGTTAACAGGAACACTAACACACTGGAGGTACCAGGAACACTAACACACTGGATGTAACACTAACACACTGGGGGTAACAGGACCACTAACACACTGGAGGTAACATGAACACTAACACACTGGGGGTAACAAGAACACTAACATATTGGGGGTAACAGGAACACTAACATACTGGGGGTATCACTAACACACTGGAGGTAACAGGAACACTAACACACTGGGGGTAACAGGAACACTAACACACTGGAGTTAACAGGAACACTAACACACTGGAGGTACCAGGAACACTAACACACTGGATGTAACACTAACACACTGGGGGTAACAGGACCACTAACACACTGGGGGTAACAAGAACACTAACATATTGGGGGTAACAGGAACACTAACATACTGGGGGTAACAGGAAAACTAACATACTGGGGTTAACAGGAACACTAACACACTGGGGGTAACAGGAAAACTAACACACTTGGGGTAACAGGAACACTAACACATTTGGGGTAACAGGAACACTAACACTGGAGGTAACAGGAACACTAACACACTGGGGGTAACAGGAACACTAACACACTGGAGGTAACAGGAACACTAACACACTGGAGGTAACAAGAACACTAACACATTTGGGGTAACAGGAACACTAACACACAGGGGGTAACAGGAACACTAACATATTGGGGGTAACAGGAACACTAACATACTGGGGGTAACAGGAACACTAACACACTGGGGGTAACAGGAAAACTAACACACTGGTGGTAACAGGAACACTAACACATTTGGGGTAACAGGAACACTAACACTGGAGGTAACAGAAACACTAACACACTGGGGGTAACACTAACACACTGGGGAGTAACACTAACACACTGGAGGTAGCAGGAACACTAACACACTGGGGGTTACAGGAACAATAACACACTAGAGGTAACAGGAACACTAACACACTGGGGTTAACAGGAACACTAACACATTGGAGGTTACAGGAACACTAACACACTGGGGGTAACACTAACACACTGGAGGTAACAGTAACACTAACACACTGGAGGAACCAGGAACACTGGCATACTGGGGGTAGCAGGAACACTAACACACTGGAGGTAACAGGAACACACTGGACACTGAAGGTAACACTAACACACTGGAGGTAACAGGAACACTAACACACTGGGGGTAACAGGAACACTAACACACTGGAGTTAACAGGAACACTAACACACTGGAGGTACCAGGAACACTAACACACTGGATGTAACACTAACACACTGGGGGTAACAGGACCACTAACACACTGGAGGTAACATGAACACTAACACACTGGGGGTAACAAGAACACTAACACATTTGGGGTAACAGGAACACTAACACACAGGGGGTAACAGGAAAACTAACACACTGGGGGTAACAGGAACACTAACACACTGGAGTTAACAGGAACACTAACACACTGGGGGTAACACTAACACACTGGGGGTAACAGGAACACTAACACACTGGGGGTAAAACTAACACACTGGGGGTAACAGGAACACTAACACACTGGGGGTAACACTAACACACTGGGGGTAACAGGAACACTAACACACTGGGGGTAAAACTAACACACTGGGGGTAACAGGAACACTAACACACTGGGGGTAACAAGAACACTAACATATTGGGGGTAACAGGAACACTAACATACTGGGGGTAACAGGAACACTAACATACTGGGGTTAACAGGAACACTAACACACTGGGGGTAACAGGAAAACTAACACACTGGTGGTAACAGGAACACTAACACACTGGTGGTAACAGGAACACTAACACATTTGGGGTAACAGGAACACTAACACTGGAGGTAAGAGGAACACTAACACACTGGGGGTAACACTAACACACTGGGGGTAACACTAACACACTGGAGGTAACACTAACACACTGGGGGGTAACACTAACACACTGGGGTAACACTAACACACTGGAGGTAACACTAACACACTGGAGGTAACACTAACACACTGGGGGGTAACACTAACACACTGGGGTAACACTAACACACTGGAGGTAACACTATCACACTGGAGGTAACACTAACACACTGGAGGTAACACTAACACACTGGGGGGTAACACTAACACACTGGAGGTAACACTCCCACACTAGAGGTAACACTAAAACACTGGAGGTAACACTAACACACTGGGGGGTAGCACTAACACACTGGGGTGACACTAACACACTGGGGGGTAACACTAACACACTGGGGTAACACTAACACACTGGGGGGTAACACTAACACACTGGCAGTAACACTAACACACTGGAGGTAACACTAACACACTGGAGGTAACACTAACACACTGGGGGGTAACACTAACACACTGGGGTAACACTAACACACTGGAGGGTAACACTAACACACTGGAGGTAACACTATCACACTGGAGGTAACACTAACACACTGGAGGTAACACTAACACACTGGGGGGTAACACTAACACACTGGAGGTAACACTCCCACACTAGAGGTAACACTAAAACACTGGAGGTAACACTAATACACTGGGGGGTAGCACTAACACACTGGGGGGTAACACTAACACACTGGAGGATAACACTAACACACTGGAGGTAACACTAAAACACTGGAGGTAACACTAACACACTGGGGGGTAACACTAACACACTGGAGGATAACACTAACACACTGGGGGGTAACACTAACACACTGGGGGGTAACACTAACACACTGGAGGTAAAACTTACACACTGGGGGGTAACACTAACACACTGGGGGGTAACACTAACACACTGGAGGTAACACTAACACACTGGGAGGTAACACTAACACACTGGGAGGTAACACTAACATACTGGGGGGTAACACTAACACACTGGAGGTAACACTAACACACTGGAGATAAAACTAACACACTGGAGGTAAAACTAACACACTGGAGGGTGACACTAACACACTGGAGGATAACACTAACACACTGGAGGTAACACTAACACGCTGGGGGGTATCACTAACACACTGGAGATAAAACTAACACACTAGAGGGTGACACTAACACACTGGAGGATAACACTAACACACTGGAGGTAACACTAACACACTGGAGATAAAACTAACACACTAGAGGGTGACACTAACACACTGGAGGATAACACTAACACACTGGAGGTAACACTAACACGCTGGGGGGTATCACTAACACACTGGAGGTAACACTTACACACTGGAGGGTAACACTAACAAACTGGGGGGTAACACTAACACACTGGAGGGTAACACTAACACACTGGGGGGTAACACTTATACACTGGGGGTAACACTAACACACTGGGGGGTAACACTAACACACTGGAGGTAAAACTAACACACTGGAGGGTGACACTTACACACTGGGGGATAACACTAACACACTGGAGGGTAACAGGAACACACTGGAGGTAAACTAACACACTGGAGGTAACACTAACACACTGAAGGGGTAACACTAACACACTGGAGGGAAACAGGAACACGCTGAAGGTAACACTAACACACTGGAGGTAAACTAACACACTGGAGGTAAACTAACACACTGGAGGTAACACTAACACACTGAAGGGGTAACACTAACACACTGGAGGGTAACACTAAAACACTGGAGGTAAAACTAACACACTGGGGGGGAACACTAACACACTGGAGGTAAAACTAACACACTGGAGGGTAACACTAACACATTGGAGGTAAAACTAACACACTGGGGGGTAACACTAACACACTGGGGGTAACACTAACACACTGGGGAGTAACACTAACACACTGGAGGTAACAGGAACACTAACACACTGGGGGTAACAGGAACACTAACACACTGGGGGTAACAGGAACACTAACACACTGGAGGTAACAGGAACACTAACACACTGGGGGTAACAGGAACACTAACACATTGGAGGTTAGAGGAACACTAACACACTGGAGGTAACAGTAACACTAACACACTGGAGGAACCAGGAACACTAACATACTGGGGGTAGCATGAACACTAACACACTGGAGGTAACAGGAACACACTGGACACTGAAGGTAACACTAACACACTGGAGGTAACAGGAACACTAACACACTGGGGGTAACAGGAACACTAACACACTGGAGTTAACAGGAACACTAACACACTGGAGGTACCAGGAACACTAACACACTGGATGTAACACTAACACACTGGGGGTAACAGGACCACTAACACACTGGAGGTAACATGAACACTAACACACTGGGGGTAACAAGAACACTAACATATTGGGGGTAACAGGAACACTAACATACTGGGGGTATCACTAACACACTGGAGGTAACAGGAACACTAACACACTGGGGGTAACAGGAACACTAACACACTGGAGTTAACAGGAACACTAACACACTGGAGGTACCAGGAACACTAACACACTGGATGTAACACTAACACACTGGGGGTAACAGGACCACTAACACACTGGGGGTAACAAGAACACTAACATATTGGGGGTAACAGGAACACTAACATACTGGGGGTAACAGGAAAACTAACATACTGGGGTTAACAGGAACACTAACACACTGGGGGTAACAGGAAAACTAACACACTTGGGGTAACAGGAACACTAACACATTTGGGGTAACAGGAACACTAACACTGGAGGTAACAGGAACACTAACACACTGGGGGTAACAGGAACACTAACACACTGGAGGTAACAGGAACACTAACACACTGGAGGTAACAAGAACACTAACACATTTGGGGTAACAGGAACACTAACACACAGGGGGTAACAGGAACACTAACATATTGGGGGTAACAGGAACACTAACATACTGGGGGTAACAGGAACACTAACACACTGGGGGTAACAGGAAAACTAACACACTGGTGGTAACAGGAACACTAACACATTTGGGGTAACAGGAACACTAACACTGGAGGTAACAGAAACACTAACACACTGGGGGTAACACTAACACACTGGGGAGTAACACTAACACACTGGAGGTAGCAGGAACACTAACACACTGGGGGTTACAGGAACAATAACACACTAGAGGTAACAGGAACACTAACACACTGGGGTTAACAGGAACACTAACACATTGGAGGTTACAGGAACACTAACACACTGGGGGTAACACTAACACACTGGAGGTAACAGTAACACTAACACACTGGAGGAACCAGGAACACTGGCATACTGGGGGTAGCAGGAACACTAACACACTGGAGGTAACAGGAACACACTGGACACTGAAGGTAACACTAACACACTGGAGGTAACAGGAACACTAACACACTGGGGGTAACAGGAACACTAACACACTGGAGTTAACAGGAACACTAACACACTGGAGGTACCAGGAACACTAACACACTGGATGTAACACTAACACACTGGGGGTAACAGGACCACTAACACACTGGAGGTAACATGAACACTAACACACTGGGGGTAACAAGAACACTAACACATTTGGGGTAACAGGAACACTAACACACAGGGGGTAACAGGAAAACTAACACACTGGGGGTAACAGGAACACTAACACACTGGAGTTAACAGGAACACTAACACACTGGGGGTAACACTAACACACTGGGGGTAACAGGAACACTAACACACTGGGGGTAAAACTAACACACTGGGGGTAACAGGAACACTAACACACTGGGGGTAACACTAACACACTGGGGGTAACAGGAACACTAACACACTGGGGGTAAAACTAACACACTGGGGGTAACAGGAACACTAACACACTGGGGGTAACAAGAACACTAACATATTGGGGGTAACAGGAACACTAACATACTGGGGGTAACAGGAACACTAACATACTGGGGTTAACAGGAACACTAACACACTGGGGGTAACAGGAAAACTAACACACTGGTGGTAACAGGAACACTAACACACTGGTGGTAACAGGAACACTAACACATTTGGGGTAACAGGAACACTAACACTGGAGGTAAGAGGAACACTAACACACTGGGGGTAACACTAACACACTGGGGGTAACACTAACACACTGGGGAGTAACACTAACACACTGGAGGTAGCAGGAACACTAACACACTGGGGGTAACAGGAACACTAACACACTGGGGGTAACAGGAACACTAACACATTGGAGGTAACAGGAACACTAACACACTGGGGGTATCACTAACACACTGGAGGTAACAGGAACACTAACACACTGGGGGTAACAGGAACACTAACACACTGGGGGTAACAGGAACAATAACACACTAGAGGTAACAGGAACACTAACACACTGGAGGTACCAGGAACACTAACATACTGGGGGTAGCAGGAACACTAACACACTGGAGGTAACAGGAACACACTGGACACTGAAGGTAACACTAACACACTGGAGGTAACAGGAACACTAACACATTGAAGGTAACAGGATCACTAACACACTGGAGTTCACAGGAACACTAACACACTGGAGGTACCAGGAACACTAACACACTGGATGCAACACTAACACACTTGGGGTCGCAGGAACACTAACACACTGGAGCTAACATGAACACTAACACCCCGGGGGTCACAGGAACACTAACACATTTGGGGTTACAGGAACACTAACACACTGGGGGTAACAGGAACACTAACACACTGGGTTTCACAGGATCACTAACACTGGAGGTAACAGGAACACTAACACACTGGGGGTAACAGGAACATTAACACACCTGGGGTAACAGGAACACTAACCCACTGGGAGTAACAGGAACAATAAAACATTTGGGGTAACAGGAACACTAACACACTGGGGGTAACAGGAACACTCACACACTGGGGGTAACAATAACACACTGGGGATAACAGGAGCACTAACACACTGGGGGTAACAGGAACACTAACACACTGGGGGTAACAATAACACACTGCAGTAACAGGAACACTAACACACTGGGGGTAACAGGAACACCAACACTCTGGAGGTAACAGGAACACTAACACACTGGGGGTAAGAGGAACACTAACACACTGGGGGTAACACTAACACACATGTGGGTAACACTAACACACTGGGGGTAACAGGAACACTTACTAACTGGGGTTAACAGGAACACTGACAAACTGGAGGTAACAGGAAAACTAACACACTGGAGGTAACAGGAACACTAACACACTGGGGGTAACAGGAACACTAACACACTGGGGGTAACAGGAACACTAAAACACTGGGGGTAACAGGAACACTAACACAATGGGGGTAACAATAACACACTGGGGATAACAGGAACACTAACACACTGGGGGTAACAATAACACACTGGGGGTAACAGGAACAATAACACACTGGGAGTAACACTAACACACTGGGGGTAACAGGAACACTAACACACTGGGGGTAACAGGAACACTAACACACTGGGGGTAACAATAACACACTGGGGGTAACACTAACACACATGTGGGTAACACTAACACACTGGGGGTAACAGGAACACTTACACAATGGGGTTAACAATAACACACTGGGGGTAACAGGAACACTACCACACTGGGGGTAACAGGAACACTAACACACTGGGGGTAACACTAACACACTTGGGGTAACAGGAACACTACCACACTGGGGGTAACAGGAACACTAACACACTGAGGGTAACAATAACACACTGGGGGTAACAATAACACACTGGGGGTAACAGGAACACTAACACACTGGGGGTAACACTAACACACTGGGGGTAACAGGAACACTAACACACTGGGGGTAACAATAACACACTGCAGTAACAGGAACACTAACACACCGGGGGTAACAGGAACACTAACACACTGGGGGTAACAGGAACACTTAAACACTGTGGGTAACAGGAACACTAACATACTGGGGGTAACAGGAACACTAACACGCTGGGGGTAACAGGAACACTAATACACTGGAAGTAACAGGAACACTAACACACTGGAAGTAACAGCAACACTAACACACTGGAGGGAACAGAAACACTAACAGAATGGAGGTAACACTAACACACTGGGGGTAACAGGAACACTAACACACTGGGGGTAACAGGAACACTAACACACTGGAGGTAACACTGACACACTGGGGGGTAACACTAACACACTGGGAGTAACACTAACACACTGGGGTAACAGGAACACTAACACACTGGAGGTAACAGGAACACTAACACACTGGGGGTAACATGAACACTTACTAACTGGGGTTAACAGGAACACTGACAAACTGGAGGTAACAGGAAAACTAACACACTGGGGGTAACAGGAACACTAACACACTGGGGGTAACAGGAACACTACCACACTGGGTGTAACAGGAACACTAACACACTGGGGGTAACAATAACACACTGGGGGTAACACTAACACACTGGGGGTAACAGGAACACTAACACACTGGGGGTAACAGAAACACTAACACACTGGGGGTAACAATAACACACTGCAGTAACAGGAACACTAACACACCGGGGGTAACAGGAACACTAACACACTGGGGATAACAGGAACACTTAAACACTGTGGGTAACAGGAACACTAACATACTGGGGGTAACAGGAACACTAACACGCTGGGGGTAACAGGAACACTAATACACTGGAAGTAACAGGAACACTAACACACTGGAAGTAACAGCAACACTAACACACTGGAGGGAACAGAAACACTAACAGAATGGAGGTAACACTAACACACTGGGGGTAACAGGAACACTAACACACTGGGGGTAACAGGAACACTAACACACTGGAGGTAACACTGACACACTGGGGGGTAACACTAACACACTGGGAGTAACACTAACACACTGGGGTAACAGGAACACTAACACACTGGAGGTAACAGGAACACTAACACACTGGGGGTAACATGAACACTAGCCTAGTTGTTAGAGCCTAGTGGTCAGAGCGTTGGACTAGTACCCGAAAGGTAGCAAGATCAAATCCCCGAGCCGACAAGGTAAAAATCTACCTTTCTGCTCCTGAACAAGGCAGTTAACCCACTGTTCCTATGCTGTCACTGAAAATAAGAATTTGTTCTTAACTGACTTGCCTCGTAAAATAAAGTTTGAAAAATAAATCAAATACTCAACAGTCTATGTACCCTATCCCCTTACTCTCTCTTCCCTGTTTATTGAAGAACTGCCCCTGCTTCTCAATACCCTATCCCCTTACTCTCTCTTCCCTGTTTAATGAAGAACTGCCCCTGCTTCTCAATACCCTATCCCCTTACTCTCTCTTCCCTGTTTAATGAAGAACTGCCCCTGCTTCTCAATACCCTATCCCCTTACTCTCTCTTCCCTGTTTAATGAAGAACTGCCCCTGCTTCTCAATACCCTATCCCCTTACTCTCTCTTCCCTGTTTAATGAAGAACTGCCCCTGCTTCTCAATACCCTATCCCCTTACTCTCTCTTCCCTGTTTAATGAAGAACTGCCCCTGCTTCTCAATACCCTTTCCCCTTACTCTCTCTTCCCTGTTTAATGAAGAACTGCCCCTGCTTCTCAATACCCTATCCCCTTACTCTCTCTTCCCTGTTTAATGAAGAACTGCCCCTGCTTCTCAATACCCTTTCCCCTTACTCTCTCTTCCCTGTTTAATGAAGAACTGCCCCTGCTTCTCAATACCCTATCCCCTTACTCTCTCTTCCCTGTTTAATGAAGAACTGCCCCTGCTTCTCAATACCCTATCCCCTTACTCTCTCTTCCCTGTTTAATGAAGAACTGCCCCTGCTTCTCAATACCCTATCCCCTTACTCTCTCTTCCCTGTTTAATGAAGAACTGCCCCTGCTTCTCAATACCCTATCCCCTTACTCTCTCTTCCCTGTTTAATGAAGAACTGCCCCTGCTTCTCAATACCCTTTCCCCTTACTCTCTCTTCCCTGTTTAATGAAGAACTGCCCCTGCTTCTCAATACCCTATCCCCTTACTCTCTCTTCCCTGTTTAATGAAGAACTGCCCCTGCTTCTCAATACCCTATCCCCTTACTCTCTCTTCCCTGTTTAATGAAGAACTGCCCCTGCTTCTCAATACCCTTTCCCCTTACGCTCTCTTCCCTGTTTAATGAAGAACTGCCCCTGCTTCTCAATACCCTATCCCCTTACTCTCTCTTCCCTGTTTAATGAAGAACTGCCCCTGCTTCTCAATACCCTATCCCCTTACTCTCTCTTCCCTGTTTAATGAAGAACTGCCCCTGCTTCTCAATACCCTATCCCCTTACTCTCTCTTCCCTGTTTAATGAAGAACTGCCCCTGCTTCTCAATACCCTTTCCCCTTACTCTCTCTTCCCTGTTTAATGAAGAACTGCCCCTGCTTCTCAATACCCTATCCCCTACTCTCTCTTCCCTGTTTAATGAAGAACTGCCCCTGCTTCTCAATACCCTTTCCCCTTACTCTCTCTTCCCTGTTTAATGAAGAACTGCCCCTGCTTCTCAATACCCTTTCCCCTTACTCTCTCTTCCCTGTTTAATGAAGAACTGCCCCTGCTTCTCAATACCCTATCCCCTTACTCTCTCTTCCCTGTTTATTGAAGAACTGCCCCTGCTTCTCAATACCCTATCCCCTTACTCTCTCTTCCCTGTTTAATGAAGAACTGCCCCTGCTTCTCAATACCCTATCCCCTTACTCTCTCTTCCCTGTTTAATGAAGAACTGCCCCTGCTTCTCAATACCCTATCCCCTTACTCTCTCTTCCCTGTTTAATGAAGAACTGCCCCTGCTTCTCAATACCCTATCCCCTTACTCTCTCTTCCCTGTTTATTGAAGAACTGCCCCTGCTTCTCAATACCCTATCCCCTTACTCTCTCTTCCCTGTTTAATGAAGAACTGCCCCTGCTTCTCAATACCCTTTCCCCTTACTCTCTCTTCCCTGTTTAATGAAGAACTGCCCCTGCTTCTCAATACCCTATCCCCTTACGCTCTCTTCCCTGTTTAATGAAGAACTGCCCCTGCTTCTCAATACCCTATCCCCTTACTCTCTCTTCCCTGTTTAATGAAGAACTGCCCCTGCTTCTCAATACCCTATCCCCTTACTCTCTCTTCCCTGTTTAATGAAGAACTGCCCCTGTTTCTCAATACCCTATCCCCTTACTCTCTCTTCCCTGTTTAATGAAGAACTGCCCCTGCTTCTCAATACCCTATCCCCTTACTCTCTCTTCCCTATTTAATGAAGAACTGCCCCTACTTCTCAATACCCTTTCCCCTTACTCTCTCTTCCCTGTTTAATGAAGAACTGCCCCTGCCTCTCAATACCCTATCCCCTTACTCTCTCTTCCCTGTTTAATGAAGAACTGCCCCTGCTTCTCAATACCCTATCCCCTTACTCTCTCTTCCCTGTTTAATGAAGAACTGCCCCTGCTTCTCAATACCCTTTCCCCTTACTCTCTCTTCCCTATTTAATGAAGAAC
Source organism: Oncorhynchus mykiss (assembly GCF_013265735.2). Classification (NCBI taxonomy): domain Eukaryota; kingdom Metazoa; phylum Chordata; class Actinopteri; order Salmoniformes; family Salmonidae; genus Oncorhynchus; species Oncorhynchus mykiss. The sequence goes on along the minus strand of NC_048582.1, from coordinate 56,527,189 downwards.
TGCCCCTGCTTCTCAATACCCTTTCCCCTTACTCTCTCTTCCCTGTTTAATGAAGAACTGCCCCTGCTTCTCAATACCCTATCCCCTTACTCTCTCTTCCCTGTTTAATGAAGAACTGCCCCTGCTTCTCAATACCCTATCCCCTTACTCTCTCTTCCCTGTTTAATGAAGAACTGCCCCTGCTTCTCAATACCCTTTCCCCTTACTCTCTCTTCCCTGTTTAATGAAGAACTGCCCCTGCTTCTCAATACCCTTTCCCCTTACGCTCTCTTCCCTGTTTAATGAAGAACTGCCCCTGCTTCTCAATACCCTTTCCCCTTACTCTCTCTTCCCTGTTTAATGAAGAACTGCCCCTGCTTCTCAATACCCTATCCCCTTACTCTCTCTTCCCTGTTTAATGAAGAACTGCCCCTGCTTCTCAATACCCTATCCCCTTACTCTCTCTTCCCTGTTTAATGAAGAACTGCCTCTGCTTCTCAATACCCTTTCCCCTTACTCTCTTCCTGTTCTACCACATTCCCTACACGCCCTCTACCGAAGACCCCCTGACCCCCCCTGCGTTAGTGTCTGTGTATATGCATTTGTGTGTGTCTATTGCCTCTGGTTTGTGTTCCGGTGGTGGTGACAGGGTCATAAATCACCATGCTGACTGGGTCTTGTGTACTTTGCAGGAGTATTTATGCCCACCGTGTGTAAGCACTCTCAGCTATAATGAATTAGCGTCCGTAAATAGACCACTCCTGACTTACACCAACAGCTACCCTGGCGTCCGTTAGCTGCTCATGATTTTAGCCCTAGCTGCTAGCATAGTCAAGGAGTATGAGCAAGGGAAAGAGGGAAAGACAGAGAAATTCAGAGAGGGAAGAAGAAAGAGAGAGAGACTGAATGATGATGGCAAAATACATGATTAAACATTATATATACTCCATCATATTGGATGGTAGCCTGGTTGGGGGATTGAAGGGGGGTTGAAGGGTGCTAGCCATTGGTAGAGTGGTAAATAAAGAGAAGGACGAGTAGAGAAAGGCAGAGAAATTGGGTGAGAAAATGGGGAGAGAAAAGGGAGCGAGGAAAGAGGGATGGTGGAATAATAAGGATGGTAATATAACGCTTGCTGACAGTGTTAGCAGACACGGCTACAGTATGCTGCCCTGCAGGCCAGCACTGCACAGTCCCTATGAGTCCTGACGCAGATGACAAAATGGTCTATCACTCCCTGTCAGCTGGCAAGACAGTGGAAAGAGACAGGGAGAAGGAGACATACTGTAGCGAGGCAAAGACAAGAGGTGAGGGAAGAGAAGAGGTAGAGGGAGAAGGAAAGGGAGAAGAGAAGTGAGAGAGGGAGAGACAGATAATAAATGCAGGTTGTAGGATAGAAATAAATGTTGTTTTCTCCTCATGCGTAGTTTTTGTATACATCACTGGCAAGACATTGTTCCTGTTATTAATATCTCATCTGTGCACGAGCAAGGCTATAATGTCTTTGTGTGTGTGTGTGTGTGTGTGTGTGTGTGTGTGTGTGTGTGTGTGTGTGTGTGTGTGTGTGTGTGTGTGTGTGTGTGTGTGTGTGTGTGTGTGTGTGTAAGAGATAGAGATAGAGAAAAAGAGAGAGCTAGAGAGAAGGAGAGAGAGAGAGAGAGAGAGAGAGAGAGAGAGAATGAAAGTGCCTGCCAAACAGTCTTGGCAGGTTCACACGCACACCAAAAAGACACACACACACACACACACACACACACATAAAGCATGCACCTTTTTCCTCTCTACCCAGAGGACAAATGTCACTCAAATGAGGCCGGCTCTAATTAAGAGACGTGGGAATCCCTGAATCCATTTCTGTTTCCTGTCTGTGTTCCTGACTGTCTCCACTGGGCAAAGCCTTCCAGGGCTACACATACCATCTCTGTCAGCTTTTTATGTGTGTGCGTGCATATGTGTGTGTGTGTGTGCTTGCATGAGTGAGTGTGTGTTTCTCTGGCTTTCTCCCCTCATTCCTCCAAACTCTCCAAGCTCTATTTGAGCTGATTGCATCCAATCAGAAGGGTTGACAAAGGAAGGCTTTGATTGGCTCAAATCACTCCATCATCACTTGTCAATCTGTCTCTCTCCCTCTCACTTTACCTCCCTCCCTCCCTCTTTCTATAGCTGTGGGGTGATGTATGGGTCCTGTCAGTGCTGGAATCAATGGATGCTGCTTGTTTTAATTTAGCCCCGGGAGCCCAGCAGATCTGGATCCTCCGTGTCAGGGAAGAGCGATGACCATGGCCTTTCTCCCTCTGTTTTTCACTCTCCTCCCCCGTCCTCCCTTGTTTCTTCCCTCATTCGCTACACTGATCAGCACGCAGGGCTGCATCCCAAATGGCAACCTATTCCATATATAGTGCACTACTTTTTGACCAGGGTCCCCCTATGGCCTCATGTGGGCCCTGGTGAAAAGTAACACATTACATAGGGAATAGGGTGCCATTTTGGATGCAGCGTTAGCTAGCGTAGGACATTCTCTCTGGGGGCCACTGCCTGCTAACGCTTCAAATCCGACTGAAATGAACTCCTTGCTTCCTTCTGTCTGTTAACATGCTCTGGATTAGCAGCGATGCTAATCGATCAACACTGGTGACTACTGTAGCTACAAGCAGGGGCGCTAAGGCTATACATTTACATTACGTTTACATCTGTTGCTAACACGCTTCACTCAATTCTCACTATAGTCTGTTAACTTCATTAGAATGCAAAGTTTTGGAATAAAGTGTTGTGCTTGCTGACATATTCTAAAAGACAGTGCCTACCTAATGAACAGAGAGATACACTGAATCCATGTAATAATTTTAAGCTAACACATACCCTACCAGAAAAACAGATTTGATGCTAAGCTAACACTTACCCTACCAGAAAAACAGATTTGATGCTAAGCTAACACATACGCTACCAGAAAAACAGATTTCATGCTAAGCTAACAACACACACCTTACTCATTGAACCTGGTGAAGTTGAGGAATTATGCTAATTGCGGCTAGCGCCTGTCGTGATTAATCCATAAACAGTGATAAAGACAGAGAGGTCCAGGTCTAACAGAGAACCTGAGTCCATATCGACACCCTGTCCCCCTTTAGGCTAAAATAATTTTGACCAGAGCCTTATAAGCCCTGGTCAAAAGTAGTGCACTATATAGGGAATAGGGTGTCATTTGGGACGCAACCATATAGTCTGAGTGATGATCAGGACCTCCTCATCACCTCAATGTATCCTGACAGCTTCTCCTCTCTCTCTGTCTCATGTCATCTTCCTTCTCCTCCTCACCCCCTCCCTTCATCCCTTCATCAGCATCATCACTAATATAAATCATTTATCTCCATATTTCTCTGCTGGCACCCTGCTTCAACTAGGGCTGTCATGCAGAGAGAGTTTGTAAGTGTGTGTGCGTGTGTGCGTGTGTGCATGTGTGCGTGTGTGCGTGTGTGCGTGTGTGCGTGTGTGCGTGTGTGTGTGTGTGTGTGTGTGTGTGTGTGTGTGTGTGTGTGTACACATGTGCGTGAGTGTGTGGCCACCCGTGCGTGTGTGATCAGAGACTTAGCAATTAAGATAGATAGAATGAGACAATGGATGGAACGGAAGAGAGGAATGAGAGAGAGAAAAAAATATGCATGGAGATAACGAGGCAATTAGCAGAAAGTATCACTGAATCACAATAGGACTCATTATGAAAAGTTTACCCCAGCTTATTACTAACAGATAAGACATGGATATCTGGACTGCTAAACAACACATCTAGATAGTGTAACACTCTGCCATTGGATCAAATTTACATTTTCTTTCATTTACTTCCTTGATTTTATTCTATTCTTCACTCTATTTACAACGTAATTGTCCTCAATGGCAGATGCTTACTTACTTACTTACTTACTGATTTAGGCCTGGTAGGTGATTCTGAACAGGGAAAGGTGGAGAAAGAGTGAGACACTAAGAGAGGGAGAGAGATTGGTAGTTGGCATATAATCATTCTGATTGGGGAGACTGAAGGATAGAGGGGTAGGAAGAGACAAGAGACAAGAGAAAAGACAATGAAAGGAAATAGGGAATAGGGAGCCATTTGGGACGAACACCAGTAGTTCATTTAGTTAGCCGCTTTGTGTTTGTCCTGGGGCCTGAGGCAGAGAAAGTGTTAACTGTTGTCTCCAGCTGTCAGCTTGGATCTGTGACACCCTCTGTCTTGTAGGCGTCTCCTGTTTATGAAACAACAGAGGAGAGGAGTGGTGGAGGAAAGGAGGGAGGGATGGTGGTTAGAGAGAGAGGGCCAGATGAAGAGAAAAAATAAGGTAAGGGCCAGATGAAGAGAAAAAAGAAGGGAAGGTAGTGAAAGGGAACAGAGAGAGAAGAGGGTCAATGCAGGAGAAAAACAGAGAAAGAGAGGAGGACTAGAGAAAGAACGAAGGACTAGAGAAAGAAAGGAGGACTAGAGAAAGAAAGGAGGACTAGAGAAAGAGAGGAGAACTAGAGAAAGCATGGAGGACTAGAGAAAGGAGGATGAGAGAAAGGAGGACTAGAGAAAGAGAGGAGGACTAGAGAAAGAGAGGAGGACTAGAGAAAGAGGGGAGGACTAGAGAAAGAAAGGAGGACTAGAGAAAGGAGGACTAGCGAAAGAGAGGACTAGAGATAGAAAGGAGGACTAGAGAAAGGATGACTAGAGAAATAGAGGATAACTAGAGAAAGAAAGGAGGACTAGAGAAACGAGAGTGAGAGAAAGGAGGACTAGAGAAAGAGAGGAGGACGAGAGAAAGAAAGGAGGACTAGAGAAAGAAAGGAGGACTAGAGAAAGAAAGGAGGAATAGAGAAAGAGGGGAGGACTAGAGAAAGAGAGGAGGACTAGAGAAAGAAAGGAGGACTAGAGAAAGAAAGGAGGAATAGAGAAAGAGAGGAGGACTAGATAAAGAAAGGAGGACTAGAGAAAGAGAGGAGGACTAGAGAAAGAGAGGAGGACGAGAGAAACAAAGGAGGACTAGAGAAAGAAAGGAGGACAAGAGAAAGAGAGGAGGACTAGAGAAAGAAAGGAGGACTAGAGAAAGAGAGGAGGACTAGAGAAAGAAGGGAGGACTAGAGAAAGAGAGTAGGACTAGAGAAAGAAAGGAGGACTAGAGAAAGGAGGACTAGAGAAAGAAAGGAGGACTATAGAAAGGAGGACTAGAGAAATAGAGGAGGACTAGAGATAGAAAGGAGGAC
>NC_048582.1:56501978-56511978 GCF_013265735.2 Oncorhynchus mykiss | reverse complement strand
AATGAACAAAAATGATCTTAGCTTTATGTGTTATTGTTCTCCAAGCAATTGGTCAAAGTGTTAGTTTTGAAAAATGTTCATTTTGATGATCGGTTGTGAGTTTTGTGTCTAGAATTCAGAAAAAACACATCAAGGTTCTGAAATTAGCGCCAAAGTGATTGTAAAAAACTGTCCTTCCAAATGGTTAAGGTTAGGGCTATGGTTTGGGGAAGGTTTAAAACAACAATTTGACAAACAATGCGCTATTACCATCAGGAATCATCAGTATTACATTGATTTTCTCAGCTTTCTAGAGCACTGTGACTTGCTATAATGCAGTGGTCTAAGCAGTGTGCTCCAGCTACAAGGATGGAGAGTTTGCGCCCAGTGCTGGGCAATCGTTTTGTGAGCACCAACAGAAGCATATGTCAACGTTCTCAGAACCTTTTCAAACGTCCAAAATCTAAGTCTATTTCTAGTGATCAGCCTGGCTCTAGAGCTCCTGCTGTTTCAGCTAATCGATGGATGCACCCGCTGGGTTTGTATGCGTGTGTGTGCGTGTTTGTGTGTGTGCATGTGTGTGCATGTGTGTTTGTGTGTGCGTGTGTGCGCATGTGTGTTTGTGTGTGCATGTGTGTTTGTGTGTGCGTGCGTGTGTGTATGTGCGTGTGTGCGTGTTTGTGTGTGTGCATGTGTGTGCATGTGTGTTTGTGTGTGCGTGTGTGTGCATGTGTGTTTGTGTGTGCGTGTGTGTTTGTGTGTGCGTGCGTGTGTGTATGTGCGTGTGTGCTTGTATACGTGTGTGTGTGCGTGTATACGTGTGTGTGTGTGCGTGTGTTTGTGTGTGTGCGTGTGTGTGTGTTTGTGTGTGCATGTGTGTTTGTGTGTGCGTGTGTGTTTGTGTGTGCGTGCGTGTGTGTATGTGCGTGTGTGCTTGTATACGTGTGCGCGTGCATGTATACGTGTGTGTGTGTGTGTGCGCGTGTGTTTGTGTGTGCGCTACCAGATTAACAGCCGATGATCCATCCATGAGTCACTATCAATAACAGCATCAATACTTTAAATGCTAAACCAGGAAGCCGTTCCATTAACCTCACTCTTCTCTGTTTGTGCATTTATTTTCAAAGACCGGAAAGTGTGACCAATCGAAACAAGAATGCATTAGGACACATTTAGTCTGCTTATTTACAGGTGCATACACAGCTCAAAAAGCTCAGCTGGTTCTTGACTACTTGCGAAACATTGATGAGGGAGGAAAAATATAAACCTTCCTGCAGCTGTAAGAGCTCCTGATAGGCCTGGATGTAAGATGGCTGTGTGGGTCGACGGAGGGTAGGCATTAGTCATGTCCTTTACTTTGTCCTTCCACTTGAACGTATGACTCATGTCCATTTTAGCCTTGGTTTTCATGTTTTCCTATAAAGGAACTGTGAGTTTGCGAAAGAAGAAGTATGTAAAAACTAAAATCGTGTAGTCATTGTTATTCAGCAAGCAATGAGCATGAAATATTGAAGCATCGGCGACAGTGTGAGTCGCTGGATCTTTCAATACTATATTTGGGTCACTCTATCAGGCAGATGGAAGGAAGCTCGGTCTAGTCTAGACAGTGTAATGTGTGTCTAGCTAATTCATCTGTTACACAGCCAATGGAGCGGGATGAGAGATGCATTGGAAACAAGGAAGTCGTCTGACGGACGAGTCACAGACGAGCCTCAAGAAGTTCAGTATGTATACGTATTCACGTATGATAACAAGTCACACAAGAAACTCAAAGGCGCCTTGATGTACTGTACGTATAGCTTTGCCGCTGTTACGTCGAATCCCAACCAATTCCCCCAGTCAGTTGCGATCTATTAACTGAAGCAGCGGATGGGGAAGGCTCTATTCCTGTCTTGCCGTGGGTTGGCTTGGCTATGCTTGGCTTGGCGCGGAGTGGCTCTTCGAGTGGGATCAAATAATGTTTCCCTCCCCGAAGGCGAGGCTTGGTCCCTATATGCACTGTTTCTTTTATCTCAAACCATTCTCCAGGCAGCCGAGGCGGAGACTCCTCGTCTTCCATGAAAGGAGGAATGAAAAAAGGGAGAGAAAGGAGAGGGAAGGAGATTGTGAAACGTATGTTCTCTGTATGCTATGTAAAGGGGTTCCAAAAGGGTTCTGTGGCTGTCCCCAAGTCGAACCCTTTTTGGTTCCAGATACAACCCTTTTTGGTTTCCGGGTAGAACTCTTTGGGGTTCCATGTAGAACCCTCTGTGGAAAGGGTGGCACATGAAACGCAAACGCATTGTATCTGGAACCCAAATGGGTTCTTCAAAGGGTTCCCCTATGGGGACAGCTGAAGAACCCTTTTCAGTTCTAGATAGAACTATTTTTGTGTGGTGTGTAGTGAGCGTGTGCCATACTTGTCTCACAAGGCTTAATAGACTGGTGGTAGGAAGAAGAAGATGCAGATTAGATCAGAAACACAGACAGAGATATAGTCATATAGAAAAAGGGACAGAAAGAATGAGTGGTGAGTGAAATAATGCCCCATGAGAAAAAGAGGGGGAGGGAACAAAGGAAAGTACTAGATGGGTTGAAAGGAAGGGAAAACGCATGTGTCGTGAATATGGAAGTCACTAGTGTGTGTGTTTGAAACTTTCTATGTCTTCCCAAGCTTTAGCCCTGGGACTGTCATGTTAAAACAATCTGAGTCAAGCCTTAGCCCTGGGACTGTCATGTTAAAACAATCTGAGTCAAGCCTTAGCCCTGGGACTGTCATGTTAAAACAATCTGAGTCAAGCCTTAGCCCTGGGACTGTCATGTTAAAACAATCTGAGTCAAGCCTTAGCCCTGGGACTGTCATGTTAAAACAAAACTCTTGCCTTTAGTTATTGCATATCATTGGAGAAAATCACAAGACCTTCTCTCATTGAAAAAGGTGTTTGACAAGTGTGTCTAGGTTAATATCTCCCACTCCTTTTATTGGACAGCGGTCATACCCATGTAAGCACCTGCTGAGAATAACATCACACCCAGTTTGTAATTTCCAGTTCAATTGGATGTGAAAAAGCCTTAGCCATGGAGAAACCCACTGTGTGTGTGTGTGTGTGTGTGTGTGTGTGTGTGTGTGTGTGTGTGTGTGTGTGTGTGTGTGTGTGTGTGTGTGTGTGTGTGTGTGTGTGTGTGTGTGTGTGTGTGACAAGTAGCATGGAAGTGTGAAGTGGCTCATTTAGAGCTTTTACTTCTGGTCATCTGTCACCAGGCAGCTGGTACTGGAAAGCGATGCTGGGTGTGCTGTCTCATTACCCCAGCTACGAGGCACCTCCGCTGGAGAATATCACACCTTCTCACCCCTCCTTCTCAGACATCCATGGAAGGTGGGAAACACTTGACACTGTAGTGAAAGAGTCTGAGCAGGGCCAGAAGCAGTGACGTTGACTCTCCAATTACAGCACTTTAAAGCAGTCGTGCCAGTACCCCTTGTTAGGGTTACAAAATAATTGTCTGGATGGACAATTTGTGGTTCCTACAATGCTTGGGTGATGCTTGACATTAGCATAGACAAGAGGACACTAATGTAAGGCATATGGTCATGTGTTTGTTTGGAAGCAGGTGCATGTGTGATAGCTCGGGTGGAGTTCATCCCAGCTACTTTGAGTCCTTGAATCTCCCCCACGACACTGCTGCATTATGCCAAACACTCCAGAGCTCTTGGCAGGCTCCGCAACAAGCCATTGTCTACAATCGCTCGCTCCAGTGCTTTGATGTTCACTCCAGTGCTCTGCTAGGGTCTCTGCAGTGGACCACTCTATGCTTCAGTGAGACTAGAATGTTGATGAAGCGCAACGGAAGCCTATTCTGATAGACAGGATTCCAATGCCATTGTGACAGGGCAGTTGCCCAGATTCAGTCACTCTCCCGTCCATGCCAATGCCAAGGGCTGGAGCCAACATTTAGAGTGTGCCATAGAGAGGCACTTAGGGGGATCTGATCCATAATGTTATGGATGAGGTCAACTGAGCTGCCTGGTCATACTTCCTGTAATAATCTATTTACAACCACTGTTAAAATGCTTTAGGACTGTTATGAAAGCTGTGGCGGTCATGGAACTTTGGATGATGGTTATTGGTCAGCCAAATGACCGCAGTAGCCATTGTAATCATTTGAATAGCAAAAATAGACAAAAAAAAGACAGTATATTAAGACACACGTAGTCTCCTCTCCTCCGTTCCTGACTGCACGGCTGCAGAAAGGGGTTGTTGCGACAACACCTTGCATGTCTCAGCAAAGAGCAACCGTTTCATCAGGCTGTAAAGAGTCCACGTATCCTTGGAAAAACAGACTCAACTGCAAGAATGCCTAGCTGTCCCGTCTTCAGTCAACGGTCCGTAAACCCCCCTCCCCCGCCAGTTATGAAGGCGGTTATTTTATTTACATGACAGTTTTCATCTGTAATCGTTGGTTACACGACTATACGGTAGCCCTAACTGTTGTAACTACATTCATTTCTAAGGCAAAATGTGCAGGGTGATTTTCTTGGTAATACTGTCTTTCAGTCACCTGTGTCTAAAATGCATTTTTATTGCATTTATAGGCTGCATTTCAAAGTCAGAAAAGACACACCCTCGTCCACTTACCCTCTCCTTACCCTCTCCTTACCCTCCTCTCCTTATGCCCTTGGGGGAATCCCCACGGCCATATTTGTCATCGGTCCAAATGATTAGCCAAGCAAGGGAAGTTTGCAAAGTTATCCCCTCAGACCTCGTTTTTAATGAAGTTTGCGAGTGTACAATAATGTTCACTTTGGGGCCTGAAACACCACATAATTCAATTTGGGATGATTCGCGATCCTCTAAGAAGAGTCAGCCAAAATGTAAAACCTCAATGTCAATATGGAGTCAACAAGTGTAAATAAAAACGAATGCAAATAAGTTACTAATGCACAAACACGTCTTGTAAAATGTATGATGTTTTTGTTTGATTAGCTTTGGAAATTGTAGAAATAAAACATTTTCCTTCTTCAGAAGTAGCTAGGCAGGCTAACGTTAGTTAGCTAATTCATTTGCTAGCTATCATACAGTAGGTGTATATTAATAATTATATAGGTAATGTAAGTAGACATGCAATCATAATTGACTGTAGCGCATATAACGCACTCACAAGCTACCTACCGGGATGAATATCCGGGCGAGGGCAGTCCATTTAAAAATCTTTCCTTCCTCCCTCGCCTCTTGCCCCGCAAGTGTAACTCGTCACGATATGTCATCAGAAGTATTCACGGAATTTGAGGACTGAGAGGATAGGGTGTGTCTTTTAAGTGTTTGGAATGCAGCCATATCACCCTATAATGCATTGTAAGACTAGAGTACAATTTCAAGACCAGTAGTTTGAACGAAATCACACAAGTTTTCATCTGACCTTAAGTAACTATACGACCAAGTCCCTCTCTTCTCCTCTCCTCCCTATCCATTCATCACCTTTGTTCTGTGTATTTCTCTGCCAGAGCAGAGTCGAGGCAGAGCCTAGGGGATTGAAACATCTGCCGGCCCCAGAACGGGGAGTTTCAGGACAGGGAAACATGACACCAGCATCAAGCCAATGGAATTTCCCTGTTTTCTTTCCCGTGGTCTGACTCTGCCTCCCTCAAATGGTCTCTGTTCTTGCCTCTCAATGTCTTTTAGTGCTGTCCCATAGAGAGATATAGCACAGCTGGACTGGATCTCTCCTTGCTTTCTCACGTTTTACTCTCACTTCTTTCTCCCGCTTTCATTTTCTTTTTTTCTCTCTTGACCTTTTTGTCTTTGCCATTTTCATGTCTGTCTTTCTCTCGGTCACCTGCTACTCCTCTTCTTTCCCTCTTTCCCTAACTATCCCTTCCTGTGTGAACGCAAATCTCCGAGTGGCTTCTCCCTGGGTGACTTAGCACGTCAGCGGTCAGTTAATTACTCAAAAGCCTCTGGGAGAACTTGTGATGGGAGTTCAAAGCGTTTGCTCTCAGAAATAGGAAATGGATCAATAAAGTATTCAATGGAGTATGGATCAATGTCTCCCTTCTCTGTCACTCTCTCTCTCTCTCTCTCTCTCTCTCTCTCTCCCTCTCTCTCTCCCTCTCTCTGTATCCTATTCTTATTCACTTTCTCTTTGAGCTCTCCTTCACATTTCCATTTAGTCCTCCTTTTAGTCCTTCCACTTGTTTCCTCTCTACCTCTCAGTGGCCTCTCCTGAGGTGATGTATGGCCGCCACGTGGGCGGACCCATCTGCGCTCTCACTTAATTACCCACAAGCCTCTGGGAGCAGGCGATGGGTGTATGAGGCGTGTATGCTCTCACTCGACTCAGTAGCGCTGCACCAACACAAGTACACAGAGTATCCCTGAACAACACCATTTAACAAACTTCTTGTTGCACTTTGTTTGTTGTCACTTTGTTGATATTGATTCATCAATATGACAGTGTCAATCAAATGACAATTGGAAGTGTAATATGCAGTGTTTTAGCCTGGTCCCAGATCAGGGTTCTAGCCTGGTCCCAGATCAGGGTTCCATCCTGGTCCCAGATCAGGGTTCTAGCCTGGTCCCAGATCATGGTTCTATCCTGGTCCCAGATCATGGTTCTATCCTGGTCCCAGATCAGGGTTCTAGCCTGGTCCCAGATCAGGGTTCTAGCCTGGTCCCAGATCTGTTTCTAGCTTGGTCTCAGATTGTTCCTAGCTTGGACCCAGATCTGTTTCTAGCTTGGTCCCAGATTGTTTCTAGCTCGGTCTCAGATTGTTTCTAGCTTGGTCCCAGATCTGTTTCTAGCCTGGTCCCAGATTGTTTCTAGCTCGGTCTCAGATTGTTTCTAGCCTGGTCCCAGATTGTTTCTAGCTCGGTCTCAGATTGTTTCTAGCTCGGTCCCAGATCTGTTTCTAGCCTGGTCCCAGATTGTTTCTATCCTGGTCTCAGATTGTTTCTAGCCTGGTCCCAGATATGTTTCTAGCTCAGTCTCAGATTGTTTCTAGCCTGGTCCCAGATTTGTTTCTAGCTTGGTCCTAGATTGTTTCTAGCCTGGTCTCAGATCTGTTTCTAGCCTGGTCCCAAATATTTTTTTGCTATCTGGCCAACTCCAATATTTGGCATGACAATTCTTTAAAGTGCATATCCACCACCTTAACTCTGACTTGAATCTCATGCCCAGCATACAGTACTTTCATTGAGATAAACTCCATTCAGTGAAGTGGATTGCATTTACTGAAATACATTGCCTTGAGTATGATGATGTTGTGGACCACGAACTACAGCATATCAGTCAGTACCCGGCCCTGGCAAGAGCATAACACACACTGGTATCCAGGCTACAGTAGTTCTCTGACAAGAGAGCATAACACACACTGGTATCCAGGCTGCAGTAGTTCTCTGACAAAAGAGCACAACACACACAGCTATCCAGGCTCCAGTAGTTCTCTAACAAGAGAGCAGAACACACACTTGTATCCAGGCTCCAGTAGTTCTCTGACAAGAGAACAGAACACACACTTGTATCCAAGCTCCAGTAGTTCTCTGACAAGGGCCCAAACCACCAGGTATCAACATGACACACTTGAATCAATTTGAAAATTTATTTTCATATAAAAAAGACACTCTATGAAAACAGAGGACTACTTTGTACAGTCTTATGTATAAAAAAACATGAATGTGGGAGGAAAAGGAAGGAGGGACTTTCTTTTGTAACACCAGTGGGAGAGCGTTGATGGTTGTATGAGAAGCTAGGTCAACATCTCAAGCATGGTAGGTTGGAGGGTAACCTCTGTAGTCCAAGATCAGAGTTTATGTTTCTCTTCCTCTCATTTATCTAGAGTTTAGCAAATGTATCATATTCTTGCACCAAACCACACACTCTGAAGATAATTTTCAAACATACTGCTTTCAATACCTCATCTGTGCAATTCACTAAATCTTTACAGGATTCACTGTTTTGAAGTTTAATGATTGAAGTTCTCGTTGACAGATTGTATAGTCATAGTCTGAAACTTTCAAAAGCCCATGACAAACAAACTAACACAACACATCGTTTTAGAGTTAGAGAAGTTCTCTTCTGTATTAATCAGATGGGTTTTCTGGTAGCCCAGAAAAGATCAGAGGTGATCACCAAGGAAGTGGACACTGATTGATGAAATGAAACAGATTTAGGAACAGTCACATGATCATGGACCAATTTAAACACTAGTGATCTTGAGGATCTGTAGAAGTTTGTCAATTCAGGAAGTTGCATCCCCACTCTCTCACTTACCTGTCTCTCTAGTGTGGCATTTATCAACCTGGTAATGGCATTTGGTATTAGGATTAGGACAGAACAAGGATTAGGATACCATCAGCCGTTCCTCTGTGTGAGTACCTATCATAAACGTTCCCTTCACAGTTGTATGATGAGTCAGAGATAAGTAGCCATTAGAAAATGATCTGGGATCAGTTTACCCTGCCCACATTTCTAACCCAAACCATTAGGGAGAGGTAATGCAAAACTGACCTTAGATCAGCGTCTCTAGCTCCTGCTAGAGCTGCATATCAGCTGATTAGCGGTAAAGGTTGGAGAGGCAGGCTCTCTTGTCTTGCCATCTGTGTGTGTGTTCCACACTGTACCATTAGGGATCTTTACACAGATGGTTTGAGGGCAGCCTCGGAAAATGTCAGGACAAATGTCAGGACATTCCCCTGGATAATTACTGTTAGAGCTCACCACTGCTCTCCATCTCTAGTTCTCTCTCTCTCTACCTATTTAGCTCTCCCTTACTCTCACTCTATAACTCTTTCTCTCACTGATTTTATATCACTCTCTTTTCTCTCATTGTATTCTGTCCTGTCAATCTCGCTTGTTCTCTTTCTCATCCCTCCTCTCTCTCTTTCTCTCATATACTAGAGACCAGTGAGACTGGTCTCCACAGCCCTCGTCTACTTGGGAGGTATTGCACATCTGCTAAGGAGTGTGTAAGGACTAACCCTGGAGATGTGCCCTCCAGGAGGTATACCTTTAAAACACCTCATCTCTCTAACCAACTCTCAGTGCTTAGTGAAGGGAGTGGCGAGTCAAGAGTATAGTGAATTAGAGGATGGGTGCTATTTACTCTTTGAAAAAAGATTCCAAAAAGGTTATTCATCTGTCCCCACAGGATAACCCTTTTTTGGTTCCAGGTAGAACTCTTTTGGGGTCCATGTAGACCCTCTGTAGAAAGAGTTCTACATGGAACGCATAATGATTCTACCTGCAACCAAAAATGTTTTTTCAATGATCCTCCTAAGGGGACAGCCGAAGAACCCTTTAAGTTTCTAGATGACATCTTTTTTTCTAAGAGTGTAGTATTAAAACAGTCAGGTGTGGGTGTTTTTTCTAAGAGTGTAGTATTAAAACAGTCAGGTGTGGGTGTTTTTTCTGAGAGTGTAGTATTAAAACAGTCAGGTGTGGGTGTTTTTTTGTGTCTGATGTTTTCAATTTGGAAAACAAAGTTAACTTTATATAGTCAACTCAAAAGTGATTTGTCTGCGTCCCAAATGGCACTCTATTACCTATTTAGTGCACTGATAGAAAGGCTGATAGAAGGACTACACTGTTACATGAAGATTTAATGATCCATGGTGGAGTGAGGAATGCGAGAGTGAGAGAAACAGTGAGACAGACTGCGAGTGAGAGAGATAAACAGAGAGAGAAGAATATAATAGAGGGAGAAAGAGGAAGAGAGAGAGAGCGAGACAGAGAGAGAGAGAGAGAGAGAGAGAGAGAGAGAGAGAGAGAGAGAGAGAGAGAGAGAGAGAGAGAGAGAGAGAGAGAGAGAGAGAGAGAGAGAGAGAGAGAGAGAGAGAGAGAAATACAATGAACATGTTTGGGGATATACTTTGATTTCACACCTGTCTACATTTTCCACAAAAGCCCTGTCAGCGTTTCTGACCAAAGTGGAACATTTGGGTTGAGTTGCTATCCTAACTATCCACCTATTCCTTGTTTTGCTTCTTTCATTCACAACCAAGACAACTACGGACAAGCTGAGTAGCAAAAGCACCTTGGGTCCTTG
>NC_048582.1:56489478-56496978 GCF_013265735.2 Oncorhynchus mykiss | reverse complement strand
CAAAAAGCATAATCTGGGAGGCAATTTGAATGCTAAACGCCAGCGAAGCAACATTTTGTAATGCAGAAATGTGGGTAATGCTGCTGTCAAGCATAACTTTATCCCTGGGAGGCTACGCTAACTCAGTTGTGCCTCTCTCCTCTCTCTCCATCTACCTCTCTCTCTGCCTCCCTCAGTCCACCTCTCTCTCCTCTCCCTCCATCTACCTCTCTCTCTGCCTCCCTCAGTCCACCTCTCTCTCCTCTCCTCTCCCTCCATCTACCTCTCTCTCTGCCTCTCTCCATCTACCTCTCTCTCCTCTCCTCTCTCTCCATCTACCGCTCTCTCCTCTACTCTCCCTCCATCTACCTCTCTCTATGCCTCCCCCAGTCCACCTCTCTCTCCTCTCCCTCATCTACATCTCTCTCTGCCTCCCACAGTCCACCTCTCTCTCCTCTCTTCTCCCTCCATCTACCTCTCTCTCTGCCTCCCTCAGTCCACCTCTCTCTCCTCTCCTCTCCCTCCATCTACCTCTCTCTCTGACTCCCTCAGTCCACCTCTCTCTCCTCTCCTCTCCCTCCATCTACCTCTCTCTATGCCTCCCCAGTCCACCTCTCTCTCCTCTCCTCTCCTCTCCCTCCATCTACATCTCTCTCTGCCTCCCTCAGTCCACCTCTCTCTCCTCTCCTCTCCCTCTCTCTCTGCCTCCCTCAGTCCACCTCTCGCTCCTTCCCTCTCCCCCATCCCTCTTTCCTCTGCCTGCCACTTCTCTTCTCTACTTACACTCGAAGAGTTCTTTTCACCTCCGGCAGACGAAATGCTCCATCGCTTTTCCCTCTGTTGCGATAAGATGGGAGGGGGAGAAAAAGAGGAGGAAGGAAGAGAGAGAAAGAGAGAGAGAGAGTGAGAAGAGGGGGGAATCACAGTCACTGACAGCTCTGCCCTGAAACAACAACAACACTATTGTTCTTCCATCTCCACTGGCCAGCGGTGTGTTGTTCCCTTCCAATTGATATATTCCCCCTTTTCCTCTCCTTTTCATACTCCTCCTCTCCCGTTCTCTTGTGGCACATTATATGAAAAGAGAAACACCCCCACTCACACACACTGCACAGTGAAACGTCAGACACACACTGCACGGTGAGACGCCACAGACACACACTGCACAGTGAAACGTCAGACACACACTGCACGGTGAAACGCCACAGACACACACTGCACAGTGAAACGCCACAGACACAGACTGCACAGTGAAACGCCACAGACACACACTGCACAGTGAAACGCAACAGACACACACTGCACAGTGAAACGCCACAGACACACACTGCACAGTGAAACGCCCCAGACACACACTGCACAGTGAAACGCCACAGACACACACTGCACAGTGAAACGCCCCAGACACACACAGCACAGTGAAACGCCACAGACACACACTGCAGGAAACACACAAACAGTTGGAAATACGTAAAGGCTATAGCTATACTAATCTAATCATAAGAATGAAGAAGGTCAGGACAGTCCTGGTCACTGGCAATAGAGAGAGAGAAACAGAGTGGTCAAGGGGAGGAGAAGGATGAAGTTGCCCCTGGACACTTCTCTAAGGTCAGTTTTATTATTTCCTCCCTAATGGTTAAGCTTATGATTTTGGGAGGGTAAGATTATCCTAGATCTGTGCAACTTCTGCATCCCCATCCTCTCCACACTGGGCTCCAATCTGGCAACCCTCCATACATCCAGACCCTCAACCTGGCGACCGAGCTGGCGAAGCGGTGGAAAGCTTGATGGTGCTGATTCTCTGTGTTTCACCTCAGACCTTCTCCTCTTCTCCCTCTTTATCACTGCCCTTTGCCCTCTCCCTCATTCTCTGTTCATTCTCTATCATTTGTCTTCTCCTCTTCCTCTTGTTCTACCATCCCTCACTCTTTCTCACGGGGTATTTTCCTGAATGCCCCTGTCCTTCCCGCTCTTAATCCATACTCACCTATCTCTCTCTCACTATCTCTCTCTTGTCCTCAGCTCTATCTCCCTATACAATCTGGTCTGTCTCTTTCTGGGATCATGCCTCTATACCCCACTGATCTAACACAAAGAAACAAGTGAGAAAGAGAGGAAAACGACGTCAGGGAAACCGACAGCATCCCCACCACCACCACCGTCATCCAAGCAGGAAGTGACACCACAGCAACATCACCCGTCAAAGTTCACAAAGAGAAGAAAATATACAAAGGAAGCGGTCAGAGACCTCACTACAAGCATTACACCAGTACATATGTTCAGGTGGAAAGAAGACAGGGGAATCAGTGCAGAAACAGAAACACAGTCCTCCACACACCACACACCACACACCACACACTACACACTACACACCACACACCACACACCACACACCACACACTACACACTACACACTACACACTACACACCACACACCACACACCACATACTACACACCACACACTACACACTACACACTACACACTACACACTACACACTACACACCACATACTACACACCACACACTACACACTACACACCACACACCACACACTACACACTACACACTACACACCACACACCACACACCACATACTACACACCACACACTACACACTACACACTACACACTACACACTACACACTACACACCACACACTACACACTACACACTACACACTAGAGCTTTACAATCATCTATCTATTTGTCTACAGAGAAATGTACTATGGTATGGAGTGGAGAGAACACACACACACAGCCAGACCAGCAAACTTAGAGGGATGAAGGGGGGTGAGAAGAGTTGATTTTGGGGGTTGGAGGATGTGGGGGGGGGGGGGGGGGGGGGGGGGGTCTGTGTTGGGTTTTATTTTACCTTTCTTGTGCTGGCTGCCCTTGGTTCTGCTTGCTGCCTGGCTACAGTCAAACTAAGACAGAGAGACATGTGGCACCAAGCATGACGAAGCCCAACCCAGACAACATACAAACAAAAACAAACCAAAAGAGCCAATGAAATAACAACGTACCATCCAGTAACAGACAGACAGTCAGTTACAGACTCACAGGCATCAAAATAAAATGTACATGAAATAAATACACACATGTATGAATTAGAAGACATTTAAATGATTAGATACGGTAAACAGAATGACCAATGGACACCAAGCGAGGCCAAGCATGCAGAGCCCGGGCCAGAGATGAGTGGGTACCAGAGGGTCAGGTAATAATACAGGAAGTAGAATTGTTCTCGGTTCTGATGAGGCAACAGTGGGCTTTGGGTCTCTAAACCAAAAAGGGCTCTGGTGGACTCTCAAGTTACAATATCTCTCTCTCTCTATCTCGCCGGTTCCCTCTGTCTCTTTCCCTCACTCTCTCTCTCTCTCGCCGGTTCCCTCTGTCTCTTTCCCTCTCTCTCTCTCTCTGTCTCTCTCCGTTTTGACCGTTTCCTCTCTCCATGACCTGTATCTTCCCACTCTCTCTCTCAAATCTCATTACAAAGCCCACATGCCTGCAGGGATACAACGCATGAGCTTCCTTCTCCATTTTGAAACGTTAGATGAACCCTTTTAGAGATATCTTGCCATTACCACAACCAATCATACCATCATTATTCTGTACCAAACAATCACTGAGTACAACTAACCGTTGAGTGGAATTATAAACAAGCTTGGTATTGTAGTAATAGGGGTCTTCAAAGGGACCAGTAAACGCGGAAACAAATACAATCTATTAAGGGCTACACATTTCTGTCAAATGAGAAATCAGACACAGATTGTAGTGTGCTACAGCATGGCCACTGCAGTCCTATTCAGGGTCATGTTCTAGTCCCTCTCCATAAACAGTTCCGGCAAGCGACTTGGCCCTTTTCACCTCTCCTCTTGATTGGTCCAAGGACACTAAATTAGCTGCATTAGCATAGTGCCCCTTAGTGCGCATTGAAGCTAGCGTTAGGTTTGTTCTGTCTGGGCTAACTGTCTCCTCATTAGGCCCCACTGATAGAGCCAGGAAGTGCTAGCATGCTAGGCTACGATACACCATGCCAACACTTGGATTTTATGGGCAATTTGATGAAAACAGATGATGAGTTTATACTGGGCGCAGAGGAATGGAAATAATTAAAAACAGGCTAATGAGAGGAATTAATTATTCTATTAATGCCTCAATTGCGCCACTGAAGGCTGAGTTTAAAGAGAAACAAATGAGTAAATGAGTGGAAAACTGAGAGGGAGAGAGAAAGAAGAGAAATGTCAGGCCCTAGGAACAAATAGAGGAGAGCATGAGATGGAGAGGGGAAGAGGAAGAGAGAGAGAGAGAGAGAGAGAGAAAGAAAGAGAAAGAGAGAGAGAGAGAGAGAGAGAGAGAGAGAGAGAGAAAGGGAGAGAGAGAGAGAGAGAGAGAGAGAGAGAGAGAGATAAGGGAGAGAGAGAGATAAGGGAGAGAGAGAGAGAGAGAGAGAGAGAGAGAGAGAGAGAGAGAGAGAGAGAGAGAGAGAGAGAGAGAGGGAGAGAGAGAGATAAAGCATACTTTAGAGAGGAAATTGTAGCCCAATGGCAGAACATTTATTTAAAAGACCTAATGGTTCAGGAGTGCAGTACATTGCCCTCACTGAATCAATAACAATAAGCTGTTGTCATTAAACATTAGACATCTCAGCTTAACCTGGGTCACCCTTATTAAAGCACTGTGAATATGATTGCAACGGCAATACTATTCCTACACAAGATAAACTGTGGAATAACAGTGTAACCAAAGCAAAAAGGAATCCAATCAAATGGTCTGTGATGTTTTCTCCTACCCCATGATATTTGTTTTGATAATCGAAGGGAATGCACACATGCCATATCAGCTGCACTGCAGAGAGTTCCGGAACCTCTGCTACAGTTACTGCATTTAAAATCACCATGGATAAGAACACAATACAGGATAACTACTTATTACTTCTTTCCTCTCCACCCCACTGAGCTCTACACAACTCCTCTGAAATAGAGAGAGAGAGAGAGAGAGAGAGAGAGAGAGAGAGAGAGAGAGAGAGAGAAAACAACAAATAAGATGGAGGAAGTAACACAGCCCATTTGAGAGATGAAATATGCAACAGCTCAACTGTCGTACCATACGTCTGAGCATGCATACACACACACACACACACACACACACACACACACACACACACACACACACACACACACACACACACACACACACACACACACACACACACAGAGAGAGTTCAGTACTTCATTACACACTGAGAGTGGATCTGTCATCACTTGGCTGGGGACTGCTTGCAAATGTCTTTGTTCACCTTTTGAACCCCGGATAACAGAGAGAGAGATGGTGGGAGGAAGAGAGTTAGGAGAGTGAAAGAAATACATATTTCAGTGGACAGCCTACCCCTCTCAACCCCTCCCTCTCTCTCTCACTCTCTCTCTCCCACCCTGCACTAGCCATGGGCCCCTGCCAGGTTCGTTGGTAGTGTCTCCATTACTGAGGATAGATTGAACATGGGGCTCCATCCATTTGCAGCCATATGGGCCCTGCCGCAGCGAGTAGCTATCCGGCTAGCATCTCCGTCATCACTTAGAAGTTAAATGCCTTTCAGATGGAACCAGCCATAGCACACAGAGCACACTAACTCACAGGGATAGCTCACACAAGATAACACACATACTGTACAGCACAATATAGTGAGAGACTGGTAGTGAGAGAAGAATGGGTCCATATGAGTGATTATTGTAGCACAGGTCAGGCTGAGATGAAGGAAGATGGGGAGGGAAAGGAAGAGAGAGAGAGAGAGAGATAGAGAGAGAAAGAGATGAGGAGATTGTGAGATGGATTGTATTTGAGCAGGTAGATGTCTGGTAATGCTCGAGACCACTCACAAGCCCACCGCTGTCATCAGCCACAAGATTGGAGAAGATGGGGAAACAGAATACCAATGTGGGTGTGTGTGTGTGTGTGTGATTTGTCTGGTATCCACTCATCTGTACAGTGGCTAGCATATTGGCAGACCCTACCTTTCCAAAATGGTAAATTCTCTACTGACAGCCGCATTCATTATCTCCTCACACACATTTGCTCTCTTACCGTTGACCAATGACAGGCTTTTCTTGCCCATATAGAACACATAGTGTCGGGTCTGTTTCAGTGCCTGGCTTTATCTCTGCTTGTTTATTGGCTGGAGAAAAACATTATGGGGGATAATAAACCTGTTTGATTGTTTGATTGGTTTATTAAGGATGTGTTTATCACTTTCATTTAAATCGATTTAGGTCTTATTTAGGTGGGGGCACTGAAACGGATACAACAACTGGACGTCAAAATGGCCGACGTTATCTCCCACCCTGCATTTCTAACATGGCAGATTTATGCCGAGTCCAAAATCAACCACTAGCCCCCATCCATGCACTTCACCTAGAACTGAATAACAAGATGAGTGTAGGTCATAGGTCATCTCTTGTGGACAGACTACGTACACATAAATGGTATCGTAGCTCTGTGTCCGATAACAATGATAACAAGATACTTTAGTTCCAGTCCTTCGGAATTTGGCACTGGTTACTTGGACATATCACAATTTCGATGGTATTAGCATTTTTTGAAATTCGGAAGTAAAGGCGCATAAACTTGTCAGTATCTTCCAGTGAGAGAGGGTGGAGCTCTTCTTTCTGGTTCTGATCCTCGTCCTCTCTCTCATCTTAACACATATGGATCCAGAACTTAATTGAGCATATGTCCAATGGGCTAGGGTACGACTCCACGATCTTGTTTACACCTATCGAATCCTTCCAGATCTACACTCAGTGCATCGCTAGGCATAGATGCTCGTAGTTCATCTGAACCCACATGTGTCCCAAATGCCATCCTATCAACTATATACACTAAGTGCACTATGGGTCTTGGTCAAAGGTTGTGTACTATTATAGGGAATAGGGTGCAATTTGGGACACAGGACAACCCCATTCATACGGTCCTACAACAGAAGTACAGTAGAAAGGCTCCAACCATACTGGTTGGTCAACAACACCACCACACCACTAGGGGGCAATACCTAACAAAACACAGTCACCTAAAACACAGTCATGTCACTGTGGGGAGGGCTAACACCGGGACAGGTTCTACCAAAGGGGTCATTGAAAGGTTAGAGGTTAAAGGGTTCTACTGTTTCAGTATTGTTTAGCATGCTTACGTTGACTCTCTTTGTAAACCAGGGACATTCTGCGTGCTATAGACCGCTCGGCTTGCCTCGGAGGCGGGGGAGGGGGCACCTGTGAGGGTGAACACCAGCCTCGGTGGTTAGTGAAGGGTCGGTTCGGGGTCAGTGGTTAAGGATTAGGTGTTAGGGAATAATGAGGGCATTTGGCAATATAGGGGGGATAAAGGCTGTTTAAAGGCATTGGGGTGTTATCGTGGTTAGTAGTTGAGGTAGGCTGAAAGCAAAAGGATCGTTATACTGGGGGTTTGTTAATCAATGTGTTGTAATTGTTTTTGACAAGGGATTCATTCAAAGAGGTTTAAAAAATAC
>NC_048582.1:56476978-56486978 GCF_013265735.2 Oncorhynchus mykiss | reverse complement strand
GTTTGTGTTACTGTGACTGTGTGTATGTGTGTTAGTTTGACTGTGTGTGTGTATGGGTGTGTGTTAGTTTGACTGTGTGTATGTGTGTGTGTTAGTATGACTGTGTGTATGTGTGTGTGTTAGTAAGACTGTGTGTATGTGTGCTTGTGTGACTGTGTGTATGTGTGTTAGTGTGAATGTGTGTATGTGTGCTTGTGTGACTGTGTGTATGTGTGTGTGTTAGTAAGACTGTGTGTATGTGTGTGTGTGTGTGTGTGTGTGTGTGTGTGTGTGTGTGTGTTAGTAAGATTGTGTGTATGTGTGTGTGTTAGTAAGACTGTGTGTATGTGTGTGTGTGTTAGTAAAACTGTGTATGTGTGTGTGTGTTAGTAAGACTGTGTGTATGTGTGTGTGTTAGTAAGACTGTGTGTATGTGTGTGTGTTAGTAAGACTGTGTGTATGTGTGTATGTGTGTGTGTTAGTAAGACTGTGTGTGTGTGTGTGTGTGTGTGTGTGTGTGTGTGTGTGTGTGTGTTTGTTAGACTGTGTGTATGTGTGTGTGTTAGTATGACTGTGTGAATGTGTGTGTGTTAGTAAGACCGTGTGTATGTGTGTGTGTTAGTAAGACTGTATGTATGTGTGTGTGTGTGTGTTAGTAAGACTGTGTGCATGTGTGTGTGTTAGTAAGATTGTGTGTATGTGTGTGTGTTAGTAAGACTGTGTGTATGTCTGTGTGTGTTAGTATGACTGTGTGTATGTGTGTGTGTGTTAGTAAGACTGTGTGTATGTGTGTGTGTTAGTAAGACTGTGTGTATGTGTGTGTGTTAGTAAGACTGTGTGTATGTGTGTGTGTTAGTAAGGCTGTGTGTATGTGTGTGTGTTAGTAAGATTGTGTGTATGTGTGTGTGTGTTAGTAAGATTGTGTGTACGTGTGTGTGTGTTAGTATGACTGTGTGTATGTGTGTGTGTGTTAGTAAGATTGTGTGTATGTGTGTGTGTTAGTATGACTGTGTGTATGTGTGTGTGTTAGTAAGACTGTGTGTATGTGTGTGTGTGTTAGTAAGACTGTGTGTATGTGTGTGTGCTAGTAAGATTGTGTGTATGCGTGTGTGTGTTAGTAAGATTGTGTGTATGTGTGTGTGTTAGTATGACTGTGTGTATGTGTGTGTGTTAGTAAGATTGTGTGCATGTGTGTGTGTGTTAGTAAGATTGTGTGTATGTGTGTGTGTGTTAGTATGACTGTGTGTATGTGTGTGTGTGTTAGTAAGATTGTGTGTATGTGTGTGTGTTAGTATGACTGTGTGTATGTGTGTGTGTTAGTAAGACTGTGTGTATGTGTGTGTGTTAGTAAGACTGTGTGTATGTGTGTGTGTGTGTTAGTAAGACTGCGTGTATTTGTGTGTTAATAAGACTGTGTGTATGTGTGTGTGTTAGTAAGATTGTGTGTATGCGTGTGTGTGTTAGTAAGATTGTGTGTATGTGTGTGTGTTAGTATGACTGTGTGTATGTGTGTGTGTTAGTAAGACTGTGTGTATGTGTGTGTGTGTTAGTAAGATTGTGTGTATGTGTGTGTGTTAGTAAGACTGTGTGTATGTGTGTGTGTTAGTAAGATTGTGTGTATGTTTGTGTGTTAGTATGACTGTGTGTGTGTGTGTGTGTTAGTAAGACTGTGTATGTGTGTGTGTTAGTATGACTGTGTGTCTGTGTGTGTGTTAGTAAGACTGTGTGTATGTGTGTGTGTGTTAGTAAGATTGTGTGTATGTGTGTGTGTTAGTAAGACTGTGTGTATGTGTGTGTGTTAGTAAGATTGTGTGTATGTGTGTGTGTTAGTATGACTGTGTGTATGTGTGTGTGTGTTAGTAAGATTGTGTGTATGTGTGTGTGTTAGTATGACTGTGTGTATGTGTGTGTGTTAGTAAGACTGTGTGTATGTGTGTGTGTTAGTAAGACTGTGTGTATGTGTGTGTGTGTGTTAGTAAGACTGTGTGTATGTGTGTGTGTTAATAAGACTGTTTGTATGTGTGTGTGTTAGTAAGATTGTGTGTATGCGTGTGTGTGTTAGTAAGATTGTGTGTATGTGTGTGTGTTAGTAAGACTGTGTGTATGTGTGTTTGTGTTAGTAAGATTGTGTGTATGTGTGTGTGTTAGTAAGACTGTGTGTATGTGTGTGTGTGTTAGTATGACTGTATATAAACTCAGCAAAAAAAGACTGTGTGTATGTGTGTTAGTGTGAATGTGTGTATGTGTGCTTGTGTGACTGTGTGTATGTGTGTTAGTGTGAATGTGTGTATGTGTGCTTGTGTGACTGTGTGTATGTGTGTGTGTTAGTAAGACTGTGTGTATGTGTGTGTGTGTGTGTGTGTGTGTGTGTGTGTGTTAGTAAGATTGTGTGTATGTGTGTGTGTTAGTAAGACTGTGTGTATGTGTGTGTGTGTTAGTAAGACTGTGTATGTGTGTGTGTGTTAGTAAGACTGTGTGTATGTGTGTGTGTTAGTAAGACTGTGTGTATGTGTGTGTGTTAGTAAGACTGTGTGTATGTGTGTGTGTGTGTGTGTTAGTAAGACTGTGTGTGTGCGTGTGTGTGTGTGTGTGTGTGTGTGTGTGTGTGTGTGTGTGTGTGTGTGTGTGTGTGTGTGTGTTTGTTAGACTGTGTGTATGTGTGTGTGTTAGTATGACTGTGTGAATGTGTGTGTGTTAGTAAGACCGTGTGTATGTGTGTGTGTTAGTAAGACTGTATGTATGTGTGTGTGTGTGTTAGTAAGACTGTGTGCATGTGTGTGTGTTAGTAAGATTGTGTGTATGTGTGTGTGTTAGTAAGACTGTGTGTATGTGTGTGTGTTAGTGTGACTGTGTGTATGTGTGTGTGTGTTAGTAAGACTGTGTGTATGTGTGTGTGTTAGTAAGATTGTGTGTATGTGTGTGTGTTAGTAAGACTGTGTGTATGTGTGCGTGTTAGTAAGACTGTGTGTATGTGTGTTAGTGTGTTAGTAAGACTGTGTGTATGTCTGTGTGTGTTAGTATGACTGTGTGTATGTGTGTGTGTGTTAGTAAGACTGTGTGTATGTGTGTGTGTTAGTAAGACTGTGTGTATGTGTGTGTGTTAGTAAGACTGTGTGTATGTGTGTGTGTTAGTAAGGCTGTGTGTATGTGTGTGTGTTAGTAAGATTGTGTGTATGTGTGTGTGTGTTAGTAAGATTGTGTGTATGTGTGTGTGTTTTAGTATGACTGTGTGTATGTGTGTGTGTGTTAGTAAGATTGTGTGTATGTGTGTGTGTTAGTATGACTGTGTGTATGTGTGTGTGTTAGTAAGACTGTGTGTATGTGTGTGTGTGTTAGTAAGACTGTGTGTATGTGTGTGTGTTAGTAAGATTGTGTGTATGCGTGTGTGTGTTAGTAAGATTGTGTGTATGTGTGTTTGTGTTAGTATGACTGTGTGTATGTGTGTGTGTTAGTAAGATTGTGTGCATGTGTGTGTGTGTTAGTAAGATTGTGTGTATGTGTGTGTGTGTGTTAGTATGACTGTGTGTATGTGTGTGTGTGTTAGTAAGATTGTGTGTATGTGTGTGTGTTAGTAAGACTGTGTGTATGTGTGTGTGTTAGTAAGACTGTGTGTATGTGTGTGTGTGTGTTAGTAAGACTGTGTGTATTTGTGTGTTAATAAGACTGTGTGTATGTGTGTGTGTTAGTAAGATTGTGTGTATGCGTGTGTGTGTTAGTAAGATTGTGTGTATGTGTGTGTGTTAGTATGACTGTGTGTATGTGTGTGTTAGTAAGACTGTGTGTATGTGTGTGTGTGTTAGTAAGATTGTGTGTATGTGTGTGTGTTAGTAAGACTGTGTGTATGTGTGTGTGTTAGTAAGATTGTGTGTATGTTTGTGTGTTAGTAAGACTGTGTGTGTGTGTGTGTGTTAGTAAGACTGTGTATGTGTGTGTGTTAGTATGACTGTGTGTCTGTGTGTGTGTTAGTAAGACTGTGTGTATGTGTGTGTGTGTTAGTAAGATTGTGTGTATGTGTGTGTGTTAGTAAGACTGTGTGTATGTGTGTGTGTTAGTAAGATTGTGTGTATGTGTGTGTGTTAGTATGACTGTGTGTATGTGTGTGTGTGTTAGTAAGATTGTGTTTATGTGTGTGTGTTAGTATGACTGTGTGTATGTGTGTGTGTTAGTAAGACTGTGTGTATGTGTGTGTGTTAGTAAGACTGTGTGTATGTGTGTGTGTGTGTTAGTAAGACTGTGTGTATGTGTGTGTGTTAATAAGACTGTTTGTATGTGTGTGTGTTAGTAAGATTGTGTGTATGCGTGTGTGTGTTAGTAAGATTGTGTGTATGTGTGTGTGTTAGTAAGACTGTGTGTATGTGTGTTTGTGTTAGTAAGATTGTGTGTATGTGTGTGTGTTAGTAAGACTGTGTGTATGTGTGTGTGTGTTAGTATGACTGTATATAAACTCAGCAAAAAAATAAACGTCCCTTTTTCGGGACCCTTTCTTTCAAAGATAATTCATAAAAATAACTTCACAGATCTTCATTGTAAAGGGTTTAAACACTGTTTCCCATGCTTGTTCAATGAACCATAAACAATTAATGAACATACACCTGTGGAACGGTCGCTAAGACACTAACAGCTTGCAGACGGTAGGCAATTAAGGTCACAGTTATGAAAACTTAGGACACTAAAGAGGCCTTTCAACAGACTCAGAAAAACACCAAAAAAAAGATGCCCACTGTCCCTGTTCATCTGCGTGAACGTGCCTTAGGCATGCTGCAAGGAGGCATGAGGACTGCATATGTGGCCAGGGCAACAAATTGCAATGTCTGTACTTTGAGATGCCTAAGACAGTCCTACAGGGAGACAGGACGGACAGCTGATCGTCCTCGCAGTGGCAGTCCATGTGTAACAACACCTGCACAGGATCGGTACATTGGAACATCACACCTGCGGAACTGGTACAGGATGGCGACAACAACTGCCCGAGTTACACCAGGAATGCACACTCCCTCCATCAGTGCTCAGACTGTCCGCAATAGGCTGAGAGAGGCTGGACTGAGGGCTTGTAGGCCTGCTGTAAGGCAGGTTCTCACCAGACATCACCGGCAACAACGTCACCTATGGGCACAAACCCATCGTCGCTGGACCAGACAGGACTGGCAAAAAGTGCTCTTCACTGACGAGTCACGGTTTTGTCTCACCAGGGGTGATGGTCGGATTCACATTTATTGTCGAAGGAATGAGCGTTAAACCGAGGCCTGTACTCTGGAGTGGGATAGATTTGGAGGTGGAGGGTCTGTCATGGTCTGGAGAGGTGTGTCACAGCATCATCGGACTGAGCTTGCTGTCATTGCAGGCAATCTCAACGCTGTGCGTTACAGGGAAGACATCCTCCTCCCTCATGTGGTACCCTTCCTGCAGGCTCATCCTGACATGACCCTCCAGCATGACAATGCCACCAACCATACTGCTCATTCTGTGTGTGATTTCCTGCAAGGCAGGAATGTCAGTGTTCTGCCATGGCCAGCGAAGAGCCTGGATCTTAATCCCATTGAGCACGTCTGGGACCTGTTGGATCGGTGGGTGAGGGCTAGGGCCATTCCCCTCAGAAATGTCCGGGAACTTACAGGTTACTTGGTGGAAGAGTGGGGTAACATCTCACAGCAAGAACTGGCAAATCTGGAGCAGTCCATGAGGAGGAGATGCACTGCAGTACTTAATGCAGCTGGTGGCCACTTTTGATTTTGACCCCCCATTGTTCAGTGACACATTATTCCATTTCTGTTAGTCACATGTCTGTGGAACTTGTTCAGTTTATGTCTCAGTTGTTGAATCTAGTTATGTATTGACGTTTCTTTTTTTGCTGAGTTTATGTGTGTTAGAATGACTTAAATCCAGTATGTCAGTTCCTCAACATGCTTTGCCTAGAATAGTTCTGAACGGAATCAAATGACTAGTAAACCGGCAAACATATGCTTGGCTCAGTATTCTGTGATTGGTCCTTTTTGCTGCCCAGTAATAACTGAAGAGAGAACTGGGTGGTGATCCTGGAACACTTCATCAAGAGGTTGAGGAAACGAGAAACGACAGCAGAGGCTGCTGCTCTGGCCTGGGAAATATGAGAAGTGTAAGGGTGTGTGTATGTGTGTATCTGTGTGCATGTGTCTCAGTGTGTGTGTGTATGTGTGTATGTGTGTGTGTGTGTCTCAGCGTGTGTGTGTCATGTGTGTCTCAGTGTGTGTTTGTGTGTGTGTGTCTCAATGTGTGTGTGTGTGTGTGTGTTTGTGTGTTTGTGTGTGTGTGTGTCTCAGGGTGTGTTTGTGTGTGTGTCTCAGGGTGTGTGTGTGTGTCTCAGTGTGTGTGTGTGCCTCAGTGTGTGTGTGTGTGTGTGTGTGTGTGTGTGTCTCAGGGTGTATGTGTATGTCTCAGTGTGTGTGTGTGCCTCAGTGTGTGTGTGTGTGTGTGTGTGTGTGTGTGTGTGTGTGTGTGTCCTCTGTTCCTCTGCTTCCAGTGTACATGAGATGTGAACCAGCAGACTACAGGTGCCCTGGGAAAGTACAGATATCAAGGCTGAATAACTCATCACTGTCTGATGTACCGTATCTGTACTGCAGCTCCTGGAGATGAGGTGTGTATGTGTGTGTATGTGTGTGTATGTGTGTCTGAGTGGTGTTTAAATCTTGATGAAATAAGCTCTATGAAGGTCAGTGAAAGCAGGGACTCCTTAGTCTGGTGCTAATGGTGCATTAACGATACGCAGACGTTATTTCCCCCACCCCACACACACACACACACACACACACACACACACACACACACACACACACATACACACACACACACACACTGAGACATACACACACACACACACACACACTCTCACACACACTCTCACACACACACACACACACACAAAAAGACAAGCACACTCAAGCACACACAGACAAACACGTAGACACGCACACACATACACACACACACTCAAGCACCTACAAACACATAGCCATACACACACGTGCACAGACAAATACACAAACACGCACGAATGCACGTAGACACACACACAGGCTGATAAAAGGTGACATTGCACATCCCTTAGCTCTTATTATGCTTGGAATAAAAAGGTTATGAAATGTTTATGAGGTAGTTATGTTGCTCTCCAGCCCAATAAAACTGTGCATTGTTAAAAATGTTAAGGCATTTGAACATTCAAAAGCACAAAAACAAAGAAATAAAAGAATAGCTTTAGTCATGGTTAGCTCTGGTTCAAGTTTAACAAACAAGTTTATAATACATTTAAGTTACATAATTAAATTGCATTTGAAAACCAAAGAGTTGTGCACTAGAATGGATATGTGATCCAGTGAATTTAAGATCATTTTTCTACTGGTCACTACATTCTGTGCAGTGTTAATATCACTGTTACATCATTGTCACTGTTACAAGATTGAGATAGAAGTGTGGATGTCAAGTTTGGATTGAGCCCTTAGTATGTTCTCTAACTAAAAGGTGTGTGTGTGAGAGGGGGAGGATGCTCAGTACTAACATTACCACACTAGGTGACAACAAACACACTCACACATCGCTGTGAAGATGCTAGATGCGCTTATTAACGATACTATTTCACAGGTGACGACGAGAGGTGGTAATGAGCTCAGTCTGTGTGTGTGGGGGGGGGGGGGGGGGAATTAGGGAGTGGCGTGGGGGTTGCAGGGGTCAGAGGTACGGGGAAGCTAGCTCCCGTTTCCAACTCGCCCCGTATGGTTGGGCTCTTACCTTGAAGGTGGACATGGCGGGGTCCCTGTTATACCTGTCTATGGTGTGGAACTTGGTGGTGGGGTGGTTGAGCTCATGGTACAGCTCAGAGTGTCGTTTGCGAGTGTGCATCACTTTCTGGAAGGGAGAGGAAGGTACAACAAAAAATGAACAGAATAAGAAAATAATAGCTAAAGAGACACGGATAGGTAGGGCGGTTTGAGGGAAGAGAGGCCGAAGAAGCGGAAGAGGCCAAGGGACAGTTTGATGCCATCCGCGGCGAGGGGGAGGAGGGGAAGAGAGGGATGGATAAATAGAGTCCTCTCATCTTCTCTCTAACATCTCCCTGTCTCGCTTTTAGGATTTGATGCTGCCTGTGCTGTGAGATGTATCTGAGTTTGCTCTGAATGGATATGAGAGCCAAGCAGGCCGCGTTAATGTTAGCGGTAGCTAGCTAGCAAGGAAGCATTAGCTAGTTAGCAACTAGCCTACAGTGATATGGAACTGAGTAAAAATTCCCTGTAAACACAGATTTAGGATCAGCTTACCCTCCCCAAATCTTCACCCTCACCATTTAAACAGGTAAAGACTCAAATCAAATTTTAAATGACTGTATCCCAGCATCTAAGAGCAACTACATCCTATTACAAGTGGAAGTCCCTGACAGGAGAGAGACCTTGTCACAGCGACTTCTTTTCGCTAATGTCTAGCACTTTAGCAGCATGGCGGCGGCTAATCGACGCAGCAGCTCGAGGGCCAAGAGAGACACAGGGGCCAGACGGCGATCCTCACACACTCAGACACTCTGGCCAAGGCTGGCTGCGACTGTTGCCACCGATTACCACAGAGTCTGCACTCTCTTCTCTCCCTCTCCTTGTCTGTCAGTTCTCCCTCTCTGAGTCGGCCTTTATAAGTCACTTAATTTACGTGTAGGCCTACTTCCTTTAAAGTTCACCTCTTCTGCACTTCAAATCTCTCTCTCTTCCTCTGTCATCACTGCTCTTTTCTTTATTTGTATTTTTGAACTCTGACTCTACCTTGAATCATTCTCTCTCAGACACTTACTCGGTAGAGGGCTTCATTGGAGTCCATTTTGACACAGGAATCCAGCCATTTTACGGAAAATATCATGCAGTTTCACAGACTACGCCAGTCAGGAAGGGTTACAAGCTCTGGGTAATAGTTGCCCTTAGGCAACATCATCCTACTCCAGGTTATCATACTGTAGCTAAGCGCTAGTGCTTGTTAGCCTGTTAGTTGTGCAACAGTCCACAGTGGAAAGCAAGTCTCCAGTCTTTACAAGGATAAGGGAAGGAGGAAAGCCAATGTTCACTTAAGGAGGTGAAGCAAAGGGATTTAGTTACGTTTTTCGGGGCTGTTTGAGACTGGAGATTTGCCAGATTCCCAGGGCGTGTTCATTCCATGGAGCGACTAATGCGCTCCAACCCACACACAAACACGCACACACATGTAATTACCCGCAAAACACACATCTACTACCAAACTTTCAAAAACACCAACTCACCGTCAATCACATTTTCATTAATTAATTCATCCACTCAAAGCTTCCTACTGCACCATTGTTCCTTCAACCAGGCCCTGGCACCCCATTGTGCTTTTTCCATTCTGATTGAAATGGTTGACTGACTCAGATTGAAAAAAAGTTCAATAAAGTCATTTTTTGTCTGTACAAGATATAAATAATTTGTCCAATCAAGGTAAAATCAGTCAAAACCAAATCCATCTAGTTACAGGGGGTGCCCTAGATCCTTGTTGTAGAAACTGGCACACTATACATGGGTTGGACTGTACCAAGTCAAATGCAAGGGAGACACAGGCGCAAAGG
The DNA here is from genome assembly GCF_013265735.2 of Oncorhynchus mykiss. Lineage (NCBI taxonomy): Eukaryota > Metazoa > Chordata > Actinopteri > Salmoniformes > Salmonidae > Oncorhynchus > Oncorhynchus mykiss. Next base: position 56,477,413 of record NC_048582.1, on the reverse strand, counting down.
TAAGGGGCTTAGCGATGCCATTGGCTCCTCTACGCGTCACTCAACCTGGCTGAAGCAGACAGAAGCAGAGACAGGCTGATCGGAGGGTGAAGGGGGGGGATCTTACCTCAAAGTCCAGCTCAGAGTACCGTACTCTTTTCCTCTGAGGGAGGAGGGGTGAGGGGCAGGGGGAGAGAAGATATGATCAATGTCTGTAGATCCATGGACCACTCCTCTAATCATCAACACACACAAACACAAACCTAATGCGTGGTAAAAATGTAATTATTACGTAGTTCTGATGGCTACGTTAATGGAACATGCAACAAAGCCTTTCTTAGTTTGATTCCCACATGGTCAACATATTCTGAATAAATGTGTTCACTGTAAATTGCTTTTGAATTAAACAAGCTTTATAAGCTTTATTTAACTCTCTCTCTCTCTCTCTCTCTCTCT
>NC_048582.1:56406978-56469478 GCF_013265735.2 Oncorhynchus mykiss | reverse complement strand
GAAGGGTAGGGAGAGATATAGAGGACAGAGAGAGAGAGAGAGTAGGGTAGAGAGATATATAGAGGACAGAGAGAGAGAGAGAGTAGGGTAGAGAGAGATATAGAGGACAGAGAGAGAGAGAGAGAGAGAGAGAGAGAGAGAGAGGGGAGAGAGAAGGGTAGGGAGAGATATAGAGGAAAGAGAGAGAGAGAGAGGGGGGAGAGAGAAGGGTAGAGAGAGATATAGAGGACAGAGAGAGAGAGAGAGAGAGAGAGAGAGAGAGAGAGAGAGAGAGAGGAGAGAGAGAGAGAGAGAGAGCGAGAGAGAGGGGAGAGAGAGAGCGAGAGAGAGGGGAGAGAAAAGGGTAGAGAGAGATATAGAGGACAGAGAGAGAGAGAGAGAGAGAGAGAGAGAGAGAGAGAGAGAGAGAGAGAGAGAGCGAGAGAGAGAGAGAGAGAGAGCCTACCTGTTTGACACGCCAGGTCCACATCTTTTTCAAAGTCCGTCTGAGAGAGAGCATGTGGAGAAGATACACAGTTAGACAGCAGTGTGTGTGTGTGTGTGTGTATTTGTATGTGTGTGTTTCCATGGTAGCTGCATGTGTGTAACATATATAGCATGGTGTTGGGGTAGCATTGGGAAACAGAAGGATCCAGACAATGATAAAGATCATAGATGAAGGTCAAAAATCACATCTGTGATAATTTAACATTCTACTCCCACTAATACAACATACAAAGGGAGAGATTCATCTCCATAGTGATGACAGACAGTCCTAGAAACCAGAGGAATGTCATCATAGATGAAACAGAAACAACGGAAAATGAGAGGAGAGGTGCTTTTGAAAGATGAACGTAACACACCCATAGACAGATCACAGTGTTTTAGGCTCACGGACAGCCCGCTCATTAGGCAGGACACCTGGGGCGACAGATTGACGAGGGAGGCCAAGTCACACCTCCAGCAACAACACATAAAACCTCACATAATTCTGCGCAAAAACAATTACAATTTCACTCAACCAGTAGCATATGGGCTTTTTGGGTGAGCGCAAATTCCGCACTGTGATAAGCAGTGGCAACTTTGTCAAAGGCAGGGGCGTAAACATATTTTGCATGTCCATTCCCTGTGCAACTCTCCAGGGTGCTGTTGGAGAGACACATCGCTGAGACGCTTCACCAACGTTCCATCAGAATAATCATCTAACATAAATCATGTAGCAGATACAGATATGATAGAAAGAGTATGTGGCCTTCTCTTTAGCCTACAGGCTGGAGATAAAATGAATGACAATGTAAAGACACGGACACTTACATCATGCAGGTTCCTCAAATCAAATGGCCTAACCCAAATGACGCCAACAAACAACATATCCTAAAATCAGGACAGGATTGAAGTAAAATGGACAATATGGTATGGACAATCACAACTGTTGTCCATGAGTTTCACCCCATTGTTAGGATCAGTGGTTTCTAGTTTGTATACGTCAATTTTTAACAAGCTGATCATAGCACAAAATAAAACACTTCCGCATTTCCCACTGTGTAAACACATTGCAAATAGGCTCAGTATACCTCCTGATAAAGTTGGGCAGCTGATTTTCAAAGCTTAAATAGTCAAATTGAATTGTCACAGGAATCAGGACTAAAAAAGCCAATGCAACGGTCTGTTTTCCAAACGGTGGGCCTACCGCATGGAAGGGCATTCATAAAATTGCATTGTGGTTGAACATGGTAGGCTACACTCCAGTAAGCATGAGCCAATGTCTTTTGGAAGTCTTTTTTTGGTACACACATTTGTGATTTCCACATCCACGGATATTGGTATTTGCTTCGGTCGGGACAACATCTGAACCAATCATAGACGTCTGTTTGGTTCAGATTTGGTACAATCCAGGCCGGCCTTGATTTCAATGTCCACGGACATAGATTTTTGGTCCGTTCCAGACCAAATCTGAACCAATCATAGACGTCCAAGCCTTGATTTGTCCCAAACACAAATGTCTATAAATGGCTTATTTTCAACTTTCATTCAGAACCAACAATATGCCTGATTTCAATATCCGGAAAATACTTACAAAATACATATTTTAAACTTCTGGAAAATACATATTTTCAACATCCAGAAAACAAGTATTTTAACATTTAATTCAGAACTGGAAATTAACCTAATTTGGAAAAGGCATCTGGAAAAGATGCCTTTTCAACGTCCTGGAAAACATGTATTTTAAACAAACAGAAAATAACTTTTCACCTTTTATTCAGAACTTAAATTTAACTTTAACACCTGGAAAACACATAGATTTTAGATGTCTTTTCAAAGTAATTTGGTTACTGGGACTATTCTAGTTTTGCGGGCAGCATTTTTTGGTCTCGCCTAGGGCAACAGAAGAGTAAGAACAGGCCCTGGTTAGATTACACCTTTCTGATAGTGCTACAGATGATTTAGAGACAGAGATTTTAGGCTAAACTGTTCTAATGGTGCTACAGATGATTTAGAGACAGAGATGTTAGGCTAAACCTTTCTAATGGTGCTACAGATGATTTAGAGACAGAGATGTTAGGCTAAACCTTTCTAATGGTGCTACAGATGATTTAGAGACAGAGATGTTAGGCTACACATTTATAATGGTGCTATAGATGATTTAGAGACAGAGATGTTAGGCTACACATTTATAATGGTGCTACAGATGATTTAGAGACAGAGATGTTAGGCTACACATTTATAATGGTGCTACAGATGATTTAGAGACAGAGATGTTAGGCTAAACCTTTCTAATGGTGCTACAGATGATTTAGAGACAGAGATGTTAGGCTAAACATTTCTAATGGTGCTACAGATGATTTAGAGACAGAGATGTTAGGCTACACATTTATAATGGTGCTACAGATGATTTAGAGACAGAGATGTTAGGCTAAACCTTTCTAATGGTGCTACAGATGATTTAGAGACAGAGATGTTAGGCTACACATTTATAATGGTGCTACAGATGATTTAGAGACAGATATTTTAGGCTAAACCTTTCTAATGGTGCTACAGATTATTTAGAGACAGAGATGTTAGGCTAAACCGTTCTAATGGTGCTACAGATGATTTAGAGACAGAGATGTTAGGCTAAACAGTTCTAATGGTGCTACAGATGATTTAGAGACAGAGATGTTAGGCTAAACCGTTCTTATGGTGCTACAGATGATTTAGAGACAGAGATGTTAGGCTACACATTTATAATGGTGCTACAGATGATTTAGAGACAGAGATGTTAGGCTACACATTTATAATGGTGCTACAGATGATTTAGAGACAGAGATGTTAGGCTACACATTTATAATGGTGCTACAGATGATTTAGAGACAGAGATGTTAGGCTAAACCTTTCTAATGGTGCTACAGATGATTTAGAGACAGATATGTTAGGCTAAACCTTTCTAATGGTGCTACAGATGATTTAGAGACAGAGATGTTAGGCTACACAATTATAATGGTGCTATAGATTATTTAGAGACAGAGATGTTAGGCTACACATTTATAATGGTGCTACAGATGATTTAGAGACAGAGATGTTAGGCTACACATTTTTAATGGTGCTACAGATGATTTAGAGACAGAGATGTTAGGCTAAACCTTTCTAATGGTGCTACAGATGATTTAGAGACAGAGATGTTAGGCTACACATTTATAATGGTGCTACAGATGATTTAGAGACAGAGATTTTAGGCTAAACCTTTCTAATGGTGCTACAGATGATTTAGAGACAGAGATGTTAGGCTAAACCTTTCTAATGGTGCTACAGATGATTTAGAGACAGAGATGTTAGGCTAAACCTTTCTAATGGTGCTACAGATGATTTAGAGACAAAGAGATGCAGACTCAAGCCCCTTATTGTCGAATCCCAAATGGCACCCTTTTCCCTACGTAGTGCAATACTTTTGACTAGAGCCCTATGGGGGTGCACCATCTAGGGTGTAGGGTGCCATTGGGCACATATACTACAGTATCTCCCTTTCTACAAAGAAGTGTGTTTGTTATCAGAATGGCTGGTAGTGACAACAGATATCTGAGCTACTCTTATAATCTTTCTATCAGTATGTGTTTAGGAGAAGAATGAGGAAAGATAATGATTTTGCTTCAAAAGAATCAAGAAGGAAGAATAGCTGATGAAAATCGAGGTCAGTGTTATTTTTTCAAGAATGCTGGTTCTAATATTGTTTTGTTTTCAAGTGAGTAAAGTGCATCCATAATTTACATGATCTTCAGCACATCATTTCAAGCACTTACTTTACCCTAGACTTGTAACTGCCATCAATCAAGAGCAAATGGCTAAACACGTTGAATGACACCTTATTGGCTATGTTGCCATTTTGTCGGTCTGCAATGGCCATCTCAAGTCACTGGTCTCTTTCAAGTTCTCTACCTTTCTCTCTTTAAACCAAACACAATCATCTTCCTCATCCCAGCATTTTGCATTCATTGCCCTCAGCTTGTCTTTTGTAACCTCCACGAGAGAATTTCCCCTCAACTCGTTAGAACAAATTGCTTGGTGAAAAAAACAACACAAATATCAGCACACAAACAGATTGATTGGATTGAATGAGGGAAAGTTCCAGTGTGTCTTTCCAAAATGGCCTCCATTAAAACCTCCCCAACTTAATGTGGCCCCTCATTGCCATGCAGACCCAGGCCATTCATCTGTCTCCTCTCTCCCCCCTTGCACCGATCTGCCTAGAATCCTCTATGGAGCCCGCTCACAAAAGCCTTTGTGTGGATATACAACTATTAGGCATTTTTGGCACGCCACAGAGAGAGACAGAGGGAGGGAGGGATAGAGAGACAGGGGAGGAAAAAGGAGGGGGGAGTGGAAGATGGAGGGAGAGGGAAAGTAAAAGAGAGAGATGGGGGGTGAAGAGGGAGGGAGAGAGGTAGAGGGAGGGGGAAAGGTAATGAAAGGGAAAAGTGGAAGAGAAAGAGAGAGCATGAGAGGGGGAGAGAAATAAAGATAATTAAAGGGACAGAAAGAGAAACAGAACATTTGAAAGAGGGAGAGAATGAATGCAGGTCTCAAAGGAGAGGAAAGCTCTTAGCACGCAAATCACACTGACTCACAAATGGCTCTCGCCTAAACAGACAAATGAGGATATAGACTCTCATCTCTCTACCCCCTCTCTCTCTCACACCCACACACAGGCTGAGTATGTAAAGTGAATCAGGTTCACCATCAGCATCATTACTAAGTACTGTTTGTCCAGGCATTATTGTGGAGGACATTCACATTAGGCCTGGGTTCAGTCAACACTGGTAACCACTTAAGCACAAGAGAACTCCAATTCACTTATGGCTGAATTATTATTGGAATAAATGCAAGAACAAAACAACATTTGGATCCCAAAACTTCCTCTGAAAACACTTCCATCTAGATATAAAAAAGCAGCATGAAACAACGTTGACTGGTGGAAGCTAAGACTATAACTCAGACATGTGGGGTCTACTGGGCCAGACGGAAGTTCAAGATCCCTTCTGTAAAAACCTACTGGCACCAATCTACATACTAATATACTGCAGCCCAGTGATTTCCAAACCTTTTCCCCAATGGACCATAAAACAACATTAGTTGTTTATGCAGGCTAATAAGATTTTTATTGAATAAATTGAAAGCCATTTCAGTATATCCACAATTTGGGAACCATTGTTGGAAACCTCGTGGCTAATGTACCAGATGTTCTATATGGCTACACACAGCATTGGCTACTTTAGGACATAGTATCTATCTACTGTGGTTGACGTACTGATTTGCTGTTGGGGTACTGGTTGTGGTTATGTCCATGGTTGTGGTTGTAAGCTTGGTTATGGGCATGGTTGAGGGTGTGGTTCATGTGCTCATGGTTCATGTGGTTGTTGTGGGGCAGGCTGTGGTAACAGCCTTGTTGGCAGCTGTGTTGACAGCCCTGGTGAGGGTGGAATGGTGGCAGGCGTGGTGACTGTTGTTGGCATGATGATGACGGGCATGGAGAAGCTCCAGTGCCAGTGCCGTAGCGCAGAGAGCCACACTGCTGCCTGCAGTAGGACATGTTCTGACACTTCTGATGCAGGGATGGTTGGAGAGATGGATGGAGAGATGTGAGAGGAGGAGAGATGAGAGTGGGGGGTATGGAGGAGAGGACACAATTCAGATGGATTAGAAACATTAATAAGAAGAGATTGTAAGTGATATGTGGGGAAGAAGAAATGATGAAGAGAATAAGAAAGAGAAGGAAAAAGACAAGGTAAAAACAGGTTGAACATGCAGGAGAGTGGATGAACATGCAAGAGAGAGAATGAACATGTAAGAGAGAGGATGAACATGTAAGAGAGAGGATGAACATGCAAGAGAGAGGATGAACATGCAAGAGAGAGGATGAACATGTAAGAGAGAGGATGAACATGCAAGAGAGAGAATGAACATGTAAGAGAGGATGAACATGCACGAGAGAGGATGAACATGTAAGAGAGAGGATGAACATGTAAGAGAGAGAATGAACATGTAAGAGAGAGGATGAACATGGAAGAGAGAGAATGAACATGCAAGAGAGAGGATGAACATGGAAGAGAGAGAATGAACATGTAAGAGAGAGGATGAACATGCAAGAGAGAGAATGAACATGTAAGAGAGAGGATGAACATGGAAGAGAGAGGATGAACATGCAAGAGAGAGGATGAACATGGAAGAGAGAGAATGAACATGTAAGAGAGAGGATGAACATGTAAGAGAGAGGATGAACATGTAAGAGAGGATGAACATACACGAGAGAGGATGAACATGCACGAGAGAGGATGAACATGTAAGAGAGGATGAACATACACGAGAGAGGATGAACATGCACGAGAGAGGATGAACATGCAAGAGAGAGGATGAACATGTAAGAGAGAGGATGAACATGCAAGGGAGAGGATGAACATGGAGGAGAGAGGATGAACATGCAGGAGAGAGGATGAACATGCAAGAGAGAGGATGAACATGAAGGAGAGAGGATGAACATGCAGGAGAGAGGATGAACATGGAGGAGAGAGGATGAACATGCAGGAGAGAGGATGAACATGAAGGAGAGAGGATGAACATGGAAAAGAGAGGATGAACATGGAAGAGAGAGGATGAACATGCAGGAGAGAGGATGCACATGCAGGAGAGAGGATGAACATGCAAGAGAGAGGATGAACATGGAAAAGAGAGGATGAACATGGAAAAGAGAGGATGAACATGAAGGAGAGAGGATGAACATGCAGGAGAGAGGATGAACATGGAGGAGAGAGGATGAACATGCAGGAGAGAGGATGAACATGAAGGAGAGAGGATGAACATGGAAAAGAGAGGATGAACATGGAAGAGAGAGGATGAACATGCAGGAGAGAGGATGCACATGCAGGAGAGAGGATGAACATGCAAGAGAGAGGATGAACATGGAGGAGAGAGGATGAACATGCAGGAGAGAGGATGAACATGCAAGAGAGAGGATGAACATGAAGGAGAGAGGATGAACATGCAGGAGAGAGGATGAACATGGAGGAGAGAGGATGAACATGCAGGAGAGAGGATGAACATGAAGGAGAGAGGATGAACATGGAAAAGAGAGGATGAACATGGAAGAGAGAGGATGAACATGCAGGAGAGAGGATGCACATGCAGGAGAGAGGATGAACATGCAAGAGAGAGGATGAACATGGAAAAGAGAGGATGAACATGGAAGAGAGAGGATGAACATGGAAGAGAGAGGATGAACATGAAAGAGAGAAGTTGAACATGTAAGAGAGAAGTTGAACATGGAAGAGAGGATAAACATGTAAGTGAGAATAGAGGGGGAGAATGGGAGGGACTAGTTACTCTAGTCTTTGGTTGTACTCTAGTCTGTATACTGATCATCTCAAAATGTCCTCCTATCCTCGCAATATGTCCCCTAACCTCTCAATATGTCCACCTATCCTCTCAAGATGTCCTCCTATCCTCTCAATATGTCCCACTAACCTCTCAATGTGTCCACCTATTCTCTCAAGATGTCCTCCTATCCTCTCAATATGTCCTCGTATCCTCTCAAAATGTCCTCCTATCCTCTCAAGATGTCCTCCTATCCTCTCAATATGTCCTCCTATCCTCTCAAGATGTCCTCCTATCCTCTCAATATGTCCTCCCATCCTCTCAATATGTCGTCCTATCCTCTCAAGATGTCCTCCTATCCTCTCAATATATCCCCATACCCTCTCAATATGTCCACCTATCCTCTCAATATGTCCTCCTATACTCTCAAGATGTCCTCCTATCCTCTCAATATGTCCCCTAACCTCTCAATATGTCCACCTATCCTCTCAAGATGTCCTCCTATCCTCTCAATATGTCTCCTATCCTCTCAATATGTCCCACTAACCTCTCAATGTGTCCACCTATCCTCTCAAGATGTCCTCCTATCCTCTCAAGATTTCCTCCTATCCTCTCAATATGTCCTCGTATCCTCTCAAAATGTCCTCCTATCCTCTCAAGATGTCCTCCTATCCTCTCAATATGTCCTCCTATCCTCTCAAGATGTCCTCCTATCCTCTCAATATATCCTCCTATCCTCTCAAGATGTCCTCCTATCCTCTCAAGATGTCCTCCTATCCTCTCAAGATGTCCTCCTATCATCGAAAGATGTCCTCCTATCCTCTCAATATGTCGTCCTATCCTCTCAATATGTCGTCCTATCCTCTCAAGATGTCCTCCTATCCTCTCAATATATCTCCATATCCTCTCAATATGTCCACCTATCCTCTCAATATGTCCCACTAACCTCTCAATGTGTCCACCTATCCTCTCAAGATGTCCTCCTATCCTCTCAAGATGTCCTCCTATCCTCTCAATATGTCATCCTATCCTCTCAAGATGTCCTCCTATCCTCTTAATGTGTCGTCCTATCCTCTCAATATGTCCTCCTATCCTCTCAAGATGTCCTCCAATCCTCTCAATATATCCCCATATCCTCTCAATATGTCCACCTATCCTCTCAATGTGTCCTGCTATCCTCTCAAGGTGTCCTCCTATCATCGAAAGATGTCCTCCTGTATTCTCAAGATGTCCTCCTATCCTCTCAATTTGTCCTCCTATCCTCTCAATATGTCCTCCTATCCTCTCAATTTGTTCTCCTATCTCTCAATATGTCCTCCTATCCTCTCAACATATCTTCCTATACTCTCAATACGTCCACCTATCCTCTCAATTTCTTCTCCTATCATCTCAAGATGTCCTCCTATCCTCTCAAGATGTCCTCATATCCTCTCAATATGTCCTTCTAACCTCTCAATATGTCCTCCTATACTCTCAATATGTTCTCCTATCCTCTCAAATTGTCCTCCTATCCTCTCAATATGTCCTCCTATCCTCTAAAGATGTCCTCCTATACTCGCAATATGTCCTCATATCCTCTCAATATGTCCTCCTATCCTCTCAAAAAATGTCCACCTGTCATCTCAATATGTCCTCCTATCCTCTCAAGATGTCCTCCTATCCTTCCAAGATGTCCTACTATATTCTCAGTACGTCCTCCTCTCCTCTCAATATGTCCTCCCATACTCTCAATATGTGTTACGGTGAGTGAATGAGGACCCAAAAGCGAACTAACTTAAACAGAGCTTCTTTAATAACCAAACAAAGGTAGGCTCAGATAGACCGGCAGATTCCGACAGGACAGGACAAGGTTACAGCAAACATGACGATAGTCTGGCTCAGGCATGAAACACAACAAACAAGAATCCGACAAGGACAGGAACAAAAACAGAGAGAGATATAGGGGACTAATCAGAGGGAAAAGGGGAACAGGTGGGAGAAGGGGTGACGAGGTAGTCAAGAGGAGACAAGGAACAGCTGGGGGAAAGCGGGGGAGAAAAGGTAACCTAATACGACCAGCAGAGGGAGACAGGGTGAAAGGAAAGGACAGAAAGACACAACATGACAATACATGACAGTACCCCCCCACTCACCGAGCGCCTCCTGGCGCACTCGAGGAGGAAACCTGGCGGCAACGGAGGAAATCCTCGATCAGCGCACGGTCCAGCACGTCCCGAGAGGGAACCCAACTCCTCTCCTCAGGACCGTACCCCTCCCAATCAATGAGGTACTGGTGACCACGGCCCCGAGGACGCATGTCCAAAATCCTGCGGACCCTGTAGATGGGTGCGCCCTCGACAAGGATGGGGGGGGGGGGGGGGGAGACGAGCGGGGGCGCGAAGAACGGGCTTAATACAGGAGACATGGAAGACCGGGTGGACGCGACGAAGGTAACGCGGAAGAAGAAGTCGAACTGCGACAGGATTAATGACCCGAGAAATACGGAACGGACCAATGAACCGCGGGGTCAACTTGCGAGAAGCCGTCTTAAGGGGAAGGTTCTGAGTAGAGAGCCAAACTCTCTGACCGCGACAATATCTAGGACTCTTAGTTCTACGCTTATTAGCAGCCCTCACAGTCTGCGTCCTATAACGGCAAAGTGCAGACCTGACCCTCTTCCAGGTGCGCTCGCAACGTTGGACAAAAGCCTGAGCGGAGGGGACGCTGGACTCGGCGAACTGAGAAGAGAACAGCGGAGGCTGGTACCCGAGGCTACTCTGAAAAGGAGATAGCCCGGTCGCAGACGAAGGAAGCGAGTTGTGGGCGTATTCTGCCCAGGGGAGCTGTTCTGACCAAGACGCAGGGTTGCGAAAAGAAAGACTGCGTAAGATGCGACCAATAGTCTGATTGGCCCGTTCTGCTTGACCGTTAGACTGGGGGTGAAAGCCGGAAGAGAGACTGACGGAAGCCCCAATCAAACGGCAAAACTCCCTCCAAAATTGAGACGTGAATTGCGGACCTCTGTCCGAAACGACGTCTGACGGAAGGCCATGAATTCTGAAAACATTCTCGATGATGATTTGTGCCGTCTCTTTAGCAGAAGGAAGCTTAGCAAGGGGAATGAAATGAGCCGCCTTAGAGAACCTATCGACAACCGTAAGAATAACAGTCTTCCCCGCTGACGAAGGCAGTCCGGTGACAAAATCTAAGGCGATGTGAGACCACGGTCGAGAGGGAATGGGAAGCGGCCTGAGACGGCCGGCAGGAGGGGAGTTACCGGACTTAGTCTGCGCGCAGACCGAACAAGCAGCCACGAAACGACGCGTGTCATGCTCCCGGGTGGGCCACCAAAAACGCTGGCGAATGGAAGCAAGCGTACCCCGAACGCCAGGGTGGCCGGCTAACTTGGCAGAGTGAGCCCACTGAAGAACGGCCAGACGAGTAGGAACGGGAACGAAAAGAAGGTTCCTAGGACAAGCGCGCGGCGACGGAGTGTGAGTGAGCGCTTGCTTTACCTGCCTCTCAATTCCCCAGACAGTCAACCCGACAACACGCCCCTCAGGGAGAATCCCCTCGGGGTCAGTGGAGGCTACTGAAGAACTGAAGAGACGAGATAAAGCATCAGGCTTGGTGTTCTTAGCGCCCGGACGATAAGAAATCACGAACTCGAAACGAGCGAAAAACAGCGCCCAACGCGCCTGACGCGCATTAAGTCGTTTGGCAGAACGGATGTACTCAAGGTTCCTATGGTCAGTCCAAACGACAAAAGGAACGGTCGCCCCCTCCAACCACTGTCGCCATTCGCCTAGGGCTAACCGGATGGCGAGCAGTTCGCGGTTTCCCACATCATAGTTACGTTCCGACGGCGACAGGCGATGAGAAAAATACGCGCATGGGTGGACCTTGTCGTCAGAGAGGGAGCGCTGAGAAAGAATGGCTCCCACGCCCACCTCTGACGCGTCAACCTCGACAACGAACTGTCTAGAGACGTCAGGTGTAACAAGGATAGGAGCGGATGTAAAACGATTCTTGAGGAGATCAAAAGCTCCCTGGGCGGAAACGGACCACTTAAAGCACGTCTTGACAGAAGTAAGGGCTGTGAGAGGAGCTGCCACCTGACCGAAATTACGGATGAAACGACGATAGAAGTTCGCGAAGCCGAGAAAGCGCTGCAGCTCGACGCGTGACTTAGGGGCGGGCCAATCAATGACAGCTTGGACCTTAGCGGGATCCATCTTAATGCCTTCAGCGGAAATAACAGAACCGAGAAATGTGACGGAGGAGGCATGAAAAGTGCACTTCTCAGCCTTCACAAAAAGACAATTCTCTAAAAGGCGCTGGAGGACACGTCGAACGTGCTGAAGATGAATCTGGAGTGACGGTGAAAAAATCAGGATATCGTCAAGGTAAACGAAAACAAAGATGTTCAGCATGTCTCTCAGGACATCATTGACTAATGCCTGAAAGACAGCTGGAGCGTTAGCGAGGCCGAAAGGAAGAACCCGGTATTCAAAGTGCCCTAACGGAGTGTTAAACGCCGTCTTCCACTCGTCCCCCTCCCTGATGCGCACGAGATGGTAAGCGTTACGAAGGTCCAACTTAGTGAAAAACCTGGCTCCCTGCAGGATCTCGAAGGCTGAAGACATAAGAGGAAGCGGATAACGATTCTTAACTGTTATGTCATTCAGCCCTCGATAATCTATGCAGGGGCGCAGAGACCCGTCCTTCTTCTTGACAAAAAAAAACCCCGCTCCGGCGGGAGAGGAGGAGGGGACTATGGTACCGGCGTCAAGAGCTACAGACAAATAATCCTCGAGAGCCTTACGTTCGGGAGCCGACAGAGAGTATAGTCTACCCCGGGGGGGAGTGGTTCCCGGAAGGAGATCAATACTACAATCATACGACCGGTGTGGAGGAAGAGAGGTGGCCCTGGACCGACTGAACACCGTGCGCAGATCGTGATATTCCTCCGGCACCCCTGTCAACTCACCAGGCTCCTCCTGTGAAGAAGAGACAGAGGAAACAGGAGGGATAGCAGACATTAAACATTTCACATGACAAGAGACGTTCCAGGAGAGGATAGAATTACTAGACCAATTAATGGAAGGATTATGACAAACTAGCCAGGGATGGCCCAAAACAACAGGTGTAAAAGGTGAACGAAAAATCAAAAAAGAAATGGTTTCGCTATGATTACCAGAAACAGTGAGGGTTAAAGGTAGCGTCTCACGCTGAATCCTGGGGAGAGGACTACCATCCAGGGCGAACAAGGCCGTGGACTCCCTTAACTGTCTGAGAGGAATGTCATGTTCCCGAGCCCAGGTCTAGTCCATAAAACAGCCCTCCGCCCCAGAGTCTATTAAGGCACTGCAGGAAGCTGACGAACCGGTCCAGCGTAGATGGACCGACAAGGTAGTGCAGGATCTTGAAGGAGAGACAGGAGTAGTAGCGCTCACCAGTAGCCCTCCGCTTACTGATGAGCTCTGGCTTTTACTGGACATGAAGTGACAAAATGACCAGCAGAACCGCAATAGAGACAGAGGCGGTTGGTGATTCTCCGTTCCCTCTCCTTAGTCGAGATGCGGATACCTCCCAGCTGCATAGGTTCAGCTCCCGAGCCGGCAGAGGAAGATGGTAGTGATGCGGAGAGGGGGGCAACGGAGAACGCGAGCTCCTTTCCACGAGCTCGGTGACGAAGATCAACCCGTCGCTCAATGCGAATAGCGAGTTCAATCAGGGAATCCACGCTGGAAGGGACCTCCCGGGAGAGAATCTCATCCTTTACCTCTGCGCGGAGACCCTCCAGAAAACGAGCGAGCAAAGCCGGCTCGTTCCAGCCACTGGAGGCAGCAAGAGTGCGAAACTCAATAGAGTAGTCTGTTATGGATCGATTACCTTGACATAGGGAAGACAGGGCCCTGGAAGCCTCCTCCCCAAAAACAGATCGATCAAAAACCCGTATCATCTCCTCCTTAAAGTCCTGATACTGGTTAGTACACTCAGCCCTTGCCTCCCAGATTGCCGTGCCCCACTCACGAGCCCGTCCAATAAGGAGAGATATGACGTAGGCGACACGAGCAGTGCTCCTGGAGTAAGTGTTGGGCTGGAGAGAAAACACAATATCACACTGGGTGAGGAACGAGCGGCATTCAGTGGGCTCCCCAGAGTAACACGGCGGGTTATTGATTCTGGGCTCCGGAGATTCGAGAGCCCTGGAAGTGGCCGGTGGATCGAGGCGGAGATGGTGAACCTGTTCTGTGAGGTTGGAGACTTGGGTGGCCAGGGTCTCAACGGCATGTCGAGCAGCAGACAATTCCTGCTCGTGTCTGCCTAGCATCGCTCCCTGGATCTCGACGGCTGAGTGGAGAGGATCCGAAGTTGCTGGGTCCATTCTTGGTCGGATTCTTCTGTTACGGTGAGTGAATGAGGACCCAAAAGCGAACTAACTTAAACAGAGCTTCTTTAATAACCAAACAAAGGTAGGCTCAGATAGACCGGCAGATTCCGACAGGACAGGACAAGGTTACAGCAAACATGACGATAGTCTGGCTCAGGCATGAAACACAACAAACAAGAATCCGACAAGGACAGGAACAAAAACAGAGAGAGATATAGGGGACTAATCAGAGGGAAAAGGGGAACAGGTGGGAGAAGGGGTGACGAGGTAGTCAAGAGGAGACAAGGAACAGCTGGGGGAAAGCGGGGGAGAAAAGGTAACCTAATACGACCAGCAGAGGGAGACAGGGTGAAAGGAAAGGACAGAAAGACACAACATGACAATACATGACAATATGTCCTCCTATACTCTCAAATGTCCACCTATACTCTCGATATGTTCTCCTATCCTCTCAATATGTCCTCCTATCCCCTAAATATGTCCTCCTATCCTCTCAATATGTCCTCCTATCCTCTCAATGTGTCCTCCTATCCCCTCAATATGTCCTCCTATCCTCTCAAGATGTCCTCCTATACTCTCAATGTGTCCTCCTATCCTCTCAATATGTCCTCCTATCCCCTCAATATGTCCTCCTATACTCTCAAGATGTCCTCCTATCCTGTCAAGATGTCCTCCTATCCTCTCAATATGTCCTCCCAACCTCTCAATATGTCCTCCCAACCTCTTAAGATGTCCTCCTATCCTCTCAAGACATCCTCCTTTCCTCTCAATATGTTCTCCTTTCCTCTCAATATGTCCTCCTATCCTGTGAAGATGTCCTCATATCCTATCAAGATGTCCTCCTGTACCCTTAATATGTCCTCCTATACTCTTACATGTCCTCCTATACTCTCAATATGTCCTCCTATACTCTCAATATGTCCACCTATCCTCTCAAGATGTCCTCCTATCCTCTCAATATGTTCTCCTTTCCTCTCAATATGTCCTCCTATCCTGTGAAGATGTCCTCATATCCTATCAAGATGTCCTCCTGTCCTCTCAAAATGTCCTCCTGTCCTCTCAAGATGTCCTCCTATCCTGTGAAGATGTCCTCCTATCCTCTCAATATGTTCTCCTTTCCTCTCAATATGTCCTCCTATCCTGTGAAGATGTCCTCCTATCCTCTCAAGACGTCCTCCTTTCCTCTCAATATGTTCTCCTATTATCGCAAGATGTCCTCCTATCCTGTCAAGATGTCCACCTATCCTCTCAATATGTCCTCCCAACCTCTCAATATGTCCTTCCAACCTCTAAGATGTCCTCCTATCCTCTCAATATATCTCCATATCCTCTCAATATGTCCACCTATCCTCTCAAGATGTCCTCCTATCCTCTCAAGATGTCCTCCTATCCTCTCAATATGTCATCCTATCCTCTCAAGATGTCCTCCTATCCTCTCAATATGTCGTCCTATCCTCTCAATATGTCCTCCTATCCTCTCAAGATGTCCTCCAATCCTCTCAATATATCCCCATATCATCTCAATATGTCCACCTATCCTCTCAATGTGTCCTGCTATCCTCTCAAGGTGTCCTCCTATCATCGAAAGATGTCCTCCTGTATTCTCAAGATGTCCTCCTATCCTCTCAATTTGTACTCCTATCTCTCAATATGTCCTCCTATCCTCTCAACATAGCTTCCTATACTCTCAATACGTCCACCTATCCTCTCAATTTCTTCTCCTATCATCTCAAGATGTCCTCCTATCCTCTCAAGATGTCCTCATATCCTCTCAATATGTCCTTCTAACCTCTCAATATGTCCTCCTATAATCTCAATATGTTCTCCTATCCTCTCAATATGTCCTCAAATCCTCTCAAATTGTCCTCCTATCCTCTCAATATGTCCTCCTATCCTCTCAAGATGTCCTCCTATCTTCTCAATATGTCCTCATAACCTCTCAATATGTACTCCTATCCTCTAAAGATGTCCTCCTATACTCGCAATATGTCCTCATATCCTCTCAATATGTCCTCCTATCCTCTCAAAAAATGTCCACCTGTCATCTCAATATGTCCTCCTATCCTCTCAAGATGTCCTCCTATCCTTCCAAGATGTCCTACTATATTCTCAGTACGTCCTCCTATCCCCTCAATATGTCCTCCTATCCTGTCAAGATGTCCTCCTATCCTCTCAATATGTCCTCCCAACCTCTCAATATGTCCTCCCAACCTCTTAAGATGTCCTCCTATCCTCTCAAGACATCCTCCTTTCCTCTCAATATGTTCTCCTTTCCTCTCAATATGTCCTCCTATCCTGTGAAGATGTCCTCATATCCTATCAAGATGTCCTCCTGTACCCTTAATATGTCCTCCTATACTCTTACATGTCCTCCTATACTCTCAATATGTCCTCCTATACTCTCAATATGTCCACCTATCCTCTCAAGATGTCCTCCTATCCTCTCAATATGTTCTCCTTTCCTCTCAATATGTCCTCCTATCCTGTGAAGATGTCCTCATATCCTATCAAGATGTCCTCCTGTCCTCTCAATATGTCCTCCTGTCCTCTCAAGATGTCCTCCTATCCTGTGAAGATGTCCTCATATCCTCTCAAGTGCTTCTCCTATCCTCTCAAGATGTCCCCCTATCCTCTCAATATGTCCACCTGTCTTCTCAAAATGTCCTCCTATCCTCTCAATTTGTCCTCCTATCCTCTCAAGATGTCCTCCTATCCTCTCAAGACGTCCTCCTTTCCTCTCAATATGTTCTCCTATTATCGCAAGATGTCCTCCTATCCTGTCAAGATGTCCACCTATCCTCTCAATATGTCCTCCCAACCTCTCAATATGTCCTTCCAACCTCTAAGATGTCCTCCTAACCTCTCAATATGTCCTCCTATACTCTTAATATGTCCTCCTATACTCTCAATATGTCCTCCTATACTCTCAATATGTCCACCTATCCTCTCAATTTGTACTCCTATTTCTCAATATGTCCTCCTATCCTCTCAATATGTCCTCCTATCCTCTCAATATGTTCTCATTTCCTCTCAATATGTCCTCCTATCCTATGAAGATGTCCTCATATCCTCTCAAGTGCTTCTCCTATTTTCTCAAGATGTCCCCCTATCCTCTCAAGATGTCCTCCTATCCTATCAAGATGTCCTCCTATCCTCTCAATATGTCCTCCTCTACTCTTAATATGTCCTCCTATATTCTCAATATGTCCTCATATACTCTCAATATGTCATCCTATACACTCAATTTGTCCTCCCATCCTCTCAAAATGTCATCCTATCCTCTCAAGTAAGTTTATGGTAACACTACTTGAAATCTTAAATAAGGCCTTCTTAATACTGTTATGGCTGCTATGTCATGTCATGTCTATAACAGGTTCCAGTAAAGTTTGCCCTTTTCATTGAGTCGCCTAGAGCCTTTTACAATGAGGGATTCATTCAGGATTATACCATTTGGAAAATGACTGTTGGAAACACACTGGATTTACCAATTGATTTGAAATGACTGCTTTTAGGACAGTGCTCCGTGTTAACTTTGGCAGGAGTAGGTTTCCTCATAAATAAGACCATTCATATTACCTGAACATGTGACATCACCCGGAACAACCCTGGGCCATACATTTTCCAGGTCAGTGATTTTAGGCAAGGAAAAACTCTGAACCTGACAGCTTTGAAGAACAAAATCAAGACAAGTACTTCCCCCCCCAAAAAAAATGTGTTTTGGTAATTTGCAGTAAATCATCAGCCTCCTAACATTCCTAGCGGTCCATGCAAGAGACCAAAATATTACAGTAAATGACTGTGTGATGAATAAAACTAAAGGGGAAGGAGTGGTCAGCGTCGGAACCTTCGTAACTAATACAAATGACAGAACGTTGTGACCTGGTCGACATTGGGAGGCACTTCATGTCTTTATGATTTACAAGAGTATTACGATTTTGGACAAAGTAACCTTTCGTGTAACTTTACACCCTGCGCATATTGATAAGGACCTTTCTTATAGGCTCAACAAACCTGCCGCAGTCACTGTCGAGTCAATATAAATGTGAAGAAAATATGAAAATAACTGATTACAGGTGCGCTAAGAAAAAATCTTTAGGAGGGACTGGAAATAGACCATCAATTTTGACTAGGATATTAGTCCTTTTTTTTTACCCCTTTTTCTCCCCTATTGGTAGTTCTCCCATCGCTGCAACTCCCGTACGTACTCGCGAGAGGTGAAGGTTGGGAGCTGTGCGTCCTCCGAAACACAACCCAGCCAAGCCGCACTGCTTCTTGACACACTGCTCGCTTAACCCGGAAGCCAGACGCATCAATGTGGCAGAGAAAAAACGTACAACTGTGAACTGAGTCAGCACGCATGAACCCAGCCCACCACAAGGAGTCGCTAGAGCACAATAGGACAAGGACATTCCAGTCGGCCAAATCCTCCCCTAACCCGGACAATTGTGCGCCGCGTCATGGGTCTCCCAGTCACAGCCAGCTGCGACACAGCCTGGGATCGAACCTGTAGTGATGCCTCTAGCACTGCAAAGCAGAGGCTTTGACCGCTGCACCACTCGGGAGGCCCTAGGATGTTAGTCCTAATCCAAAATCGACAACTCTCCAATCCTCTCAAAACCCCACAAGTGCATTGGGTGTAGCGTCTAGTGGTGGATTTGGGATTGAAATTGGGATTATAAACAGGGAAGGACCGTATTTGGAGAAAAGGAACAAGGCAGTTTTAGGACCAACATGATGTGGTTACGTAGTCTGGTCCCAAAAGTTGGCAAGACAGCACAAACAGATCAGGGGCCAGACTAGTTTGGTTATGGGTCTAATATGGGATGAAATGAAATGTTATTCACCATGATCTGCACCTGTCCGTTCTTGCATGAGTCCGGTGAGTTCTCACTGTCATCTTTACATCCCCCCATCCGACAGCGCACTGCGTCCTGGACCTTGAAGAGAGGGATGAGGAGTGAAGGAAGGAAGCAGAAGAGGAGGGATAAGGGGAGGAAAGGAGCAAATTAAAGGTATTAATTGGTTAAGTTCACAACATTAAGACTACCATAGACACTATGTTCATGTATACAGTACTGTACACATGTTTATTGGGTTTTAACCAACACTCTTAGAAAAAAGGGTTCACTTAGGGTTCTTTATAGAACCTTTTGGTTCTTTGGACAAGAATAAAGAACCCATTACTATAAAAAGTTCTATATATATATACCCAGTGAAGGCAAAGAACTTTGAGGGTTTTATCAATACCCCATAATGTAATGGGGATTTTTAGAAAACAACAGCTCACAAAAGCTAACCCAGTCACATCAAACTGTGAAAGGACAGCTAACATTCCCTTTTCATTTGTTTCAGCTGTTTTGCATTGACCATTATGATATCACCTGGTCAGATAAATGGCTAGCTGACATCTGACCCCGTTAGTTAGCTCAATATGGAAGGGGGAAGATCGAATTCATATGTTGCAGAGGTCAGAGTGGCAAACAGCAAGGTTCCTACAAACCTGTGTTGTTGCAAATTTAATGCTAGCTAGAAGCAATATTAATAACAATAATAGCATAAAAGCTTACACTCTTAGGGAGTGTTCGTAAATTCAATCTGGAGTGCCAGTGCGCTCAGTAAATTCAGTGTTGTCAGATTGTCCATTAGTAAATCCAGAGTGTTTCGCTCTCGGAGCATTCAGAGAGCACACTGGATGCTCTAGCAGAGGAGTAACATTGATCCGAGCGTTCTGACCTCACAACGGCAGTCAAGCACCCTAGCTAACTGGCTAAAGTTGACTAGCTTGCTAGCTACTTCCAGACGCAAATGAGAGAACACCTCATTCTGACCATTTTCCTCACCCTAGCAGAGGTGGTTAGGTTGTTTTCATGTTGTCTAAAGCGTTGGTGACTGTAATTGTGCTTCTGGCAACAATTTACTTCTGCTGGCAACAATTTACTTTTTTTTTTTCTACTGACACACATTTGTAAATTCATCAGTTATTCTGCACTTTGGCACACTCAGATGAGAGTGCTCTGAAATCGGAATAGATAGCCAGAGTGAATTTACGAAAGGGACTCTATATAGAACCTTTTGGTCAATTCATAATGTAATAATTGCCCTTCCGATTCAAAAACCAACCCTCATTACAGCATGACAATAGAAGTAGCCTACCAATAAGCATGTTATTGTTCAACTTATTAAGGTAATTTAATTCAAACATATGAAGCCAAAGTCATATGATACAGTACAGGCTATATAAATACATTTGAAACTTTATTTAACTAACGTTAAAACCTCTTGAGTGTAGGGGGCAGTATTTTGATGTTTGGATGAAAAACGTACCCAAATGAAACTGCCTATTTCTCCAGCCTGTCACACCCTGGTCAAAGTATTTTGTGTTTATCTTTATTTATTTGGTCAGGCCAGGGTGTGGCATGGGTTTTTGTATGTGGTGTGTATGTATGGGGATTGTAGCTAGTGGGGTGTTCTAGCTAAGTCTATGGCTGTCTGAAGTGGTTCTCAATCAGAGGCAGGTGTTTATCGTTGTCTCTGATTGGGAACCATATTTAGGCAGCCATATTCTTTGAGTTTGTCGTGGGTGATTGTCCTTAGTGTCCTGATGTCATTGTTCTGTGTTAGGTTACACAAGTATAGGCTGTTTCGGTTTTCGTTAAGTTTATTGTTTTGGTAGTGTTTGTGTTTAGTGTGTCACTTCATTAAACATGGATTGCAATAGACACGCCGCATTTTGGTCCGACTCTCCTTCTCACCAAGAAAACCGTTACAGAATCACCCACCACAAAGGGACCAAGCAGCGTGTCAACAGGCAGGAACAGCCCAAAGTGGAGTACAGTATGGACTATACTTCTTGGGAGGAGATAGACAGGTGGGTGGTCGACCCAGGGAGAGTGCCGGAGCCCGCCTGGGATTCGATGGAGCAGTGCGCGGAAGGATATAGGAGAATGGAGTTTGCGAAGCAAGCAAGGCGGCGCGGACGGAGGCCCCATAGTCAGCCCCAAAAATTTCTTGGGGGGGGGCTCAGGGAGAGTGTGGCAGAGTCAGGAGCCAGACCTGAGCCAAGTCTCCCTGTTTATCGTGAGGAGCCAAGGAGGAGACCAGAACCAGAGCCGGTGTTGGAGGTGAGCGAAACAGAGACTGTGAAGGAGTTAATGGGGAAATTGGAGGAGAGAGAAATGAGGGAGTTGCTGTGTTGATGTTTTAAACATGGAATTCGCCCGACGGAGCGTGTCGGGGATTTGATGGCACCTGGGTCAGCGCTCCATACTCGTCCTGAGGTGCGTGTTAGTCGGCTGGTGAAGATGGTGCCAGTCTCACGTACCAGGCCTCCTGTGCACCTCCCTAGCCTTGCACGTCCTGTGCCAGCACCGCTCTCAAGATCTCCAGTACGCCTTCACGGTCTAATCTACCCAGTACCACCTCCTCACCCCAGCCCTCCGGTAGCAGCTCCCCGCACCAGGCTTCCTGTGCGTGTCCTCGGCCCAGTACCACCAGTGCCAGCACCACGCATCAGGCCTACAGTGCGCCTCGCCTGTCCAGCGCTGTCGGAGCCCTCCTCCTCTCCAGCGCTGTCGGAGTCTCCCGCCTGTTTAGCGCTGTTAGAGCCTTCCTTCTCTACAGCGCTGCCGGAGTCTCCCGCCTGTTCAGAACTGCCAGTTAGCATAGAGCTGCCAGTTAGCATAGAGCTGCCAGTTAGCATAGAGCTGCCAGTTAGCATAGAGCTGCCAGTTAGCAAGGAGCTGCCAGTCTGCAAGGAGCTGCCAGTCTGCATAGAGCTGCCAGTCTGCAAGGAGCTGCCAGTCTGCAAGGAGCCGCCAGAGCTGCCTGTCTGCAGGATGCCGCCAAAGCTGCCAGTCTGCAAGGAGCCGCCAGAGCTGCCAGTCTGCAAGGAGCCGCCAGAGCTGCCAGTCTGCAAGGAGCCGCCAGAGCTGCCTGTCTGCAGGATGCCGCCAGAGCTGCCAGTCTGCAAGGAGCCGCCAGAGCTGCCAGTTAGCATGGAGCAGCCAGGGCCGCCAGTCAGCATGGAGCAGCCAGGGCCGCCAGTCAGCATGGAGCAGCCAGGGCCGCCAGTCAGCATGGAGCAGCCAGGGCCGCCAGTCAGCATGGAGCAGCCAGTCAGCATGGAGCAGCCAGTCAGCATGGAGCAGCCAGAGCAGCCAGTCAGCATGGAGCAGCCAGAGCTGCCAGTCAGCATGGAGCAGCCAGTCAGCATGGAGCAGCCAGAGCTGCCAGTCAGCATGGAGCAGCCAGTCAGCATGGAGCAGCCAGAGCTGCCAGTCATCATGGAGCAGCCAGTCAGCATGGAGCAGCCAGAGCTGCCAGTTGACCAGACTCTCCCAGATCTGCCAGTCGACCAGACTCTTCCAGATCTGCCAGTCGACCAGACTCTTCCAGATCTGCCAGTCGACCAGACTCTTCCAGATCTGCCAGTCGACCAGACTCTTCCAGATCTGCCAGTCGACCAGACTCTTCCAGATCTGCCAGTCGACCAGACTCTTCCAGATCTGCCAGTCGACCAGACTCTTCCAGATCTGCCAGTCGACCAGACTCTTCCAGATCTGCCAGTCGACCAGACTCTTCCAGATCTGCCAGTCGACCAGACTCTTCCAGATCTGCCAGTCGACCAGGATCTGCCGAAACCGCCAGCCAGCCAGGATCTGGTAGATTCATCAACCTGCCTGAGCTTCCTCTCACTCCTGAGCTTCCTCTCACTCCTGAGCTTCCTCTCACTCCTGAGCTTCCCCTCAGTTCCGAGCTGCCTCAGTCCCGAGCTGCCCCTCAGTCCCGATCTGCTCCTCAGTCCAGTGGGGTTCTGGGTGAGGACTACTAGGCCATGGTCGGCGGCGAGGGTGGACTATCCAGGGACGCGAGGAGAAGGGACTAAGACATTGATTGAGTGGGGTCCACGTCCCGCGCCGGAGCCGCCACCATGGACAGACGCCCACCCGGACCCTCCCTATTGTTTTGAGGTGCGTTCGGGAGTCCGCACCTTAGGGGGGGGGTTCTGTCACACCCTGGTCAAAGTATTTTGTGTTTATCTTTATTTATTTGGTCAGGCCAGGGTGTGGCATGGGTTTTTGTATGTGGTGTGTATGTATGGGGATTGTAGCTAGTGGGGTGTTCTAGCTAAGTCTATGGCTGTCTGAAGTGGTTCTCAATCAGAGGCAGGTGTTTATCGTTGTCTCTGATTGGGAACCATATTTAGGCAGCCATATTCTTTGAGTTTGTCGTGGGTGATTGTCCTTAGTGTCCTGATGTCATTGTTCTGTGTTAGGTTACACAAGTATAGGCTGTTTCGGTTTTCGTTAAGTTTATTGTTTTGGTAGTGTTTGTGTTTAGTGTGTCACTTCATTAAACATGGATTGCAATAGACACGCCGCATTTTGGTCCGACTCTCCTTCTCACCAAGAAAACCGTTACACAGCCCAGAATCTAGAATATGCATATAATAGTCAGATAAGGATAGAAAACACTCTACAGTTTCCAAAACTGTCAAAATATTGTTTGTGAGTATAATAGAACTTATATTGCAGGCGAAAACCTGAGGAAAATCCAACCAGGAAGTGCTGTTTTTCCTGAAACCTCTCTGTTCCATTGCATGCCTTCCCTCCATTTAAAGGGATATCAACCAGATTCCTTTTCCTATGGCTTCCACATGGTGTGAACAGTCTTTAGACATAGTTTCAGGCTTTTATTCTGAAACATGAGCGAGAAAGATCACATCGCGTCATTGGATGGCTAGGTGCCAGCAGAGTTTTGCATGCGTGAGCAGCTTGGAGCAGACATTTTCTCTCTCACTCCTATTGAAAAACCCACGGTTCGGTTGAAATATTATTTATTATTTATTGTAAAAACAACCTGAGGATTGATTATAAAAAATGTTTGACATGTTTCTACGAACTTTACGGATACTATTTGGAATTTTCATCTGCCCCGTCATGACCGCACGAGCCTGTGGATTACTGAACATAACGCGCCAACCAAATGGAGGTCTTTTGGATATAAAAATAATCTCTATGGAACAAAAGGAACATTCATTGTGTAACTGGGAGTCTCGTGAGTGCAAACATCCGAAGATCATCAAAGGTAAGCGATTCATTTTATTGCGTTTCTGACTTTCGTGACCAATCTACTTGGCTGCTAGCTGTTTGTACTGTTTTGTCTGCTGAGAGATATGTCCTTACATAAACGCTTGGATAGCTTTCGCCGAAAAGCTTTTTTGAAATCTGACATGCCAGGTGGATTAACAACAAGCTAAGCTGTGTTTTTCTATATTGCACTTGTCAGTTCATGAAAATTAAATATTTGTAGTAATTTAATTTGAATTTGGCGCTCTGCAATTCAGCGGATGTTGACAAAAATTATCCCGCTAATGGGATGGGTGCGCCAAGAAGTTAAACGGAAAAACACAGGACACTTTAATTCTCCACTTTTCAAGCTAGCCAGCCAACTCTTTCAAATAAACATACTGTTTTATTATGGTATGTTCCAAATATAGCTACAGACCCAGCCTGACATTGAAAATGAGCTAATTGTTACCTTTATTTCAGTATTTCAGTGTGGAGTCGGGTGAGGGGACTATGCTTCATGAAGGCATTAGAAGACTGTTGCTGACTGAGAGGAGGTATGTATAAATTATTTATAATAAATTCAGTATAATAAATATTGGTGATTCAATAGCCTACTTAATCATTACATTACTTTTAACACTTTCTCTGTGTTTTGCAACTTATGGCAGTAACCAAGAACTATAAGAGGCAGCGAATCTCACTTTCGATTGCTGCTGACAACAACTGCATGTACGTTGTTCTTCAACATCATAATAATTATATGTCTGCATAGTATTTGGTCTTCATTTTTGCAGATTAATTCATGCTTATTTCCAAAGATTAACTTGTGTTTTTGGTCCTTTTTTATTTTTCTCTGGAACCAGTGAGGCAACAACCCAAACTGTACTGGTGGTAGGTAGCCAGGTGGTTAAGGAGTTGGACCTGTGGCAGGAATTGGACCTGTGGCTGTAAGGTTGCTGGTTTGAATCCCGGGCTGGATGCAGGAAAGAAATGGGTGGAATTATTCTGATAACTCTAGGGCTGCTGGGTTCACATCCTCAAAACATTCCCCTACAGTTGGGCCCTGAGCAAGGCCCTTAATAACCCCACAACATGCTCTCCATCCAGGGGCGCTGCACTGCAGATGGAACCTGTGCTTATCTTAACTGCATGTGTGAAGTCTGCTGTTTGGGTGTGTTGAGAATGGAGCAGAAGCCACATTTTCGTTGTTTGCTGTAACTAATGGACAAAGTTGTACTGTAATGTAAAGATGTCAGCCAGAGTTGACATGGGCCAACATTCAAACAAAGAGATGCCTCCCTGGTCACCAGTGCATATTTCCAAACTATGTTAGCATATACAGTAATTACAATACATTCTAAAAACTATGCTAGGGTTGTTTTGTCCATTATTTAATTGTTTATTCAATTATTTTCTTAGCAAAAATGATTACTATTTAATAGTGGTAGCCATAATTCATAAATGGGTTCCATAATTCATGCAGGGTTCTATGTGGAACCCTTTTGATTCAGTGAAGTAGAACCTTTACGGTTCTGATCAAAGAACCCTACAAAAGGGTCCTATATAGAACATTCAGGGGTTCCATACCGTATATGAAGCAAGAGATATAACCCTTATGGTTCTTTAAGGAACCTTTCTAAGAGTGTAGCTACAAACAAATATATTACCTTGCTAATGCTAATGTTTGATCATCTATATTGGGTTTTATTATGGATTTTATGTTATACCATGGCATTGTTGAACACTCATTTCTGATTGACTTGAAGGGCATTCTAGAGAATGTTTTATTTCCCTATAGTGGGAAATTGTGGCTCTACTTAATTTTTACATGTTCTATGTTTGAGCTGCTTTTGAAAGAAAAAGTTTAATTGAACATATTATTGACATTGCTGAATTAGATTTTCATAACATTAAGCTAGGACTGCAACACGGTCTCACAGTCTCATGTCAGAATTAGACGATCATCTAGTTATTCCAAAAGTACCATTTTGAAGTGTATGGTTACTTCTCTGTATCATTCCATGGTTTTATCTCCAAGGTATTACAGTTAGGTATTAACTCCCAATGATTAAGGCAAGGGTTAAGGTTTGGGACAGACTTAAAACTCAAATATAAAAAACAACTTCCGATCGTGGGATTAAAAAGTTCAACCTTTGGAACCAGAGGCTTACGCACGTCTGCCGTCCCTGTCCACAATGCCCTAGCAAAATCAAAGCCTACTTGAAGGTAACAGTGTAACAGTGAAGGTAACAACTACCTGTTGTCCCTAGTGGCCAGTTTTCGTGTCATCTCCTGACGTCCTCAGACACGGATGGACATCGAATACGGACTTGTATCATGCCTGAGGACTGATGGTTTGGTTAGCTAAACTAGAAGGTCTGTTTGTTTGGTTACCAAGTCAACTACTCTCTCTATCTGGTAAACGTGCTAGCTACTTCAGTGAATGTTGAGCACATTTCTACTAGCAAATGAACACATTTCTACTAGCAAATGAACACATTTCTACTAGCAAATTAACACATTTCTAGCAGTAAATGTGTTCAATCTGACCATGATATGAATGAGATAATCAACTCTGGGCTCTATGTGATAGCAGAGTGGAACAGACCTTCCACGGAGTTGGATTATTATCCAAAGAAAGCATAGCCCCTTGTTGATTATCTCTCACATGTAGAATAGTTTATTACACTTCATCAACATGCATTGCATTGCATTGCATTTTTGGCTTTTAATAAGAGTTAAAAATCTCAGTTTCTTAAATGTGTTTGTTACCTTTTAATACTACTGTACTCATTTAAAAAAACACTATTTGAAAACATGCAAAGAAAAAGAGAGTGAGAGAATAGAAATAAAGAAAGAGACTGAGAAAGTGAGAGAGAGAACTGAAGAACAAAGAGCAGTACTGTAAAGTACTTAAATAAAAATACTTTAAAGTACTAGGTAAATCGTTTTTTGGGGTATGTGTACTTTACTGTAATATTCATATTTTTGACTACTTTTACTTTTACTTCACTTACATTCCTAAAGAAAATAATGTACTTTTTACTAGATACATTTTCCCTGAGACTCAAAAGTACTCGTCACATTTTGAATGCTTAGCAAGACAGGAAAATGTTCCAATTCACACACTCAAGAGAACATCCCTGGTCCTCCCTACTGCCTCTGATCTGGTGGACTCACTAAACAGAGAACATCCCTGGTCATCCCTACTGCCTCTGATCTGGTGGACTCACTAAACAGAGAACATCCCTGGTCCTCCCTACTGTCTTTGATCTGGTGGACTCACTAAACAGAGAACATCCCTGGTCATCTCTACTGCCTCTGATCTGGTGGACTCACTAAATACAAATGCTTTGTTTGTAAATTATGTCTGAGTGTTGGAGCATGACACTGGCAATCCGTAAATAATAAAAAGTAAAAAAAACAATTGTGCAGTTTGGTTTGCTTAATATAAGTAATTTGAAATGATTTATACTTTTACTTTTACCTTGATACTTAAGTATATTTTTTCAATTGCATATACTTCCGATGCTTAAGTATATATAAAACCAAATACTCTTAGACTTTTACTCAAGTGGTATTTTGCCGGGTGAATTTCACTTTTACTTGAGCCATTTTCTATTAAGGTATCTTTATTTTACTCAAGTATGACAAATGGGTACCAAAAGTACACAGTTGTTGAATCTAGATAGGCAGCCAGTCTACTGAGGGTTCTGTTAGGAGGATAATACTATTAAAACAAGGAGAGTTACGGTGGTAACTGACGCCAGAGACGCAGCGCTCAGAGATATAGCATATTGTTTGCTATTCTCTGATACTTTCATTAGGTAAGCTAATGCTGGGTGGTGGGTACACACTATGACATTTACACCCACATTACCTTTGGCATCACAAGTCACTTGAGAGAGAGAGCTAATATAACAAGGCTTTCACATTCAGGCCTGCCCCGAGCAATAAAATACCCCCGATGGAACAGCGGTGACTGTGAAGACACACCAATACAGGCAAAGACACATGCATACACACACATGATAACATACGCCCTAATACACACATACACATATGGATGTTGTGTTGTAGACATGTGGTAATAGAGTAGTGGCAGGAGGGCAAACACTTAATGTGTTGTGAAATCTGTTTTGAATGAATTGTAATGTTTTTTAAATTGTATAACTGCCTCAATTTTGCTGGACACCAGGGAGAGTACTGGGGATTCATAATCAATACAAATACAGGCAACAACTTCACTGTTGAATTTTGGGCATAACGTGCATTGGGGACAATGATAATAATGTTTTAAAAAATGAGATACTTGAACCAGTGCTTGACTTGGAGTTAATAGTTGCAGGACTCATTTTGAGTGCTGGTACTGTTTATATCACATATGTCAGAGTCAAGGCCCGCGGGCCACATCCGGCCCGCAAGAAGGTTTTTTACGGCCCCTGGGATGATCTTGATTTATTATTAGAACCGGCCCGCAGCAAGCCGGCAGCCCGCAGATCTTTTACACGCACCAATACTACATTTCCCACAATGCAAAGGTGACGCACCGAGCAGTAGGCTGCTTCATTTCAATATTTATTGGCACAGCAGTCGTCAGCATCACAGTAAAATTAACTTTCAGATACCCATCAAAAATGGCAAAACGGAAGGTGGATACTGAGAACCGGGGGTTTCAAACAAGGTGGGAGTCGGAGTATATGTTCACGAAGGTAGCTGGAAAACCTGTGTGTCTTCTGTGTGGAGAAAGTGTGGCGGTACTGAAAGAGTATAATCTGAGACGACATTATGAAACGAAACACGCGGACAAAAACAAGAATATGGACATGGAACAAAGGCTACAAAAGGCAGAGGAATTAAAACGAGGCCTCAAATCTCGACAGGCTCTGTTCAAAAAAGCCAAATCACAAGGCCAGGCTGCTGTCAAGGCCAGTTTTATTTTGGCAGAAGAGATCGCTAAATCAGCCCGGCCATTTACGGAGGGGGATTTCATCAAAAACTGCATGATTAAAGTTTGTGACGAAGTTTGCCCAGAAAAAAGGCAACTCTTTTTAAATGTGAGTCTGAGCAGAAACACCATTGCCGAGAGAGTAGACCAGTTGTCCATCAATCTAAAAGAGCAGCTTGTGAAAAAGGGAAAAGATTTTATTGCATATTCCTTGGCTGTGGATGAGAGCACCGACATTTCTGACATTGCCCAGTTGTCAATTTTCATCCGCGGAGTGGACTCCAACCTAAGCGTGACAGAGGAGTTTTTGGCTTTACGTCCTATGCATGGCACAACTACGGGGCATGATTTGTATGAAGAGGTGTCAAGATGTGTAAATGAGATGGAGCTGCCTTGGGAAAAACTCGTGGGTTTGACAACCGACGGAGCACCTGCGATGTGTGGACACAGGAGCGGACTGGTGGCGAAGATACGGGAAAAGATGCAAGAGGAAAACGCGACAGGTGAGCTGACAGCTTATCATTGTATCATACACCAGGAAGCGTTGTGCGGTAAAGCCTTGAAAATGGAGCATGTAATGAGCATCATCACGCGCACAGTTAACTTTATCAGAGCCAAAGGTTTGAATCACCGCCAGTTCAAGGCATTTCTGACGGAGTTAGAAACGGAGCATGGTGATTTGCCTTATCACACAGAGGTGCGATGGCTAAGCCAGGGAAAGGTGCTTCAAAGATGTTTCGAGCTTCGTGAGGAGATTTGTCTGTTCTTGGACAGCAAAGGGAAAGACACAACACAACTCCGAGACGAAATGTTTCTGTGTGAAATGGCTTTTCTGTGTGACATTACGAGTCATCTGAATGCAATAAACTTGCAGCTGCAGGGTCGGGATCGTGTCATCTCTGATATGTACAGTACAGTGAAGGCATTTAAAACCAAACTGACTCTGTGGGAGACGCAGATGCGGAAAGAAAATTTGAGCCACTTTCCCAGCTGCCAGACCATGAAAGAGAAGCTCTCTACCAGTGCGTTCCCGAGCACACAGTTGGCTGATAAAATAGGTATGCTTGCCGCTGACTTTCGACGCCGATTTGCTGACTTTGAAGCACAAAAAAGCAGGTTGGAACTGCTCGGTAACCCATTTGCTGTTGACGTGGAAAGCTCACCACCAAACCTCCAAATGGAGTTGATTGACCTCCAATGCAATGATGCACTGAGGGCAAAATATGCGGCAGTGGGTGCTGCGGAGTTCGCCCGTTTCCTCCCCGGCACAATGCCCCAGCTGCGCATCCAGGCTGCTCAAACGTTGTCTATGTTTGGCAGCACATACCTGTGTGAACAACTGTTTTCTTTGATGAACCTGAACAAAACATCACACAGAAGTCGACTTACTGCTGAACACCTCCACTCAATTCTGAGGATTTCTTCAGCTCAGAGCCTTACCCCGAACATTGATGAACTTGTGGAAAAGATGGGACACCACCAAGTATCACCCTCAACCTCAAACAAGTGAACATTACTGTGCAATCACATATTTAGAGTTTTTACTCAGTTCAAGTTTAAAAGTTAAAATTTAATATTTGTTTTCACTGCATGTTACTTCTCCTTAAACAAAGTGTTGTTTTTGATTAATAGATTTTTGCACTTTATTTTTTTGTATTTCAATCCAATTATATTTTAAAAATATTTCAGTTGAGTGGATGATAGAAAATTGCTATTATTGTTTTTTCTTTGAAGTAAATTTAGCCCACTTTTGCTAAAATAGAAAATATAGTCTACTGATGGTGCCTTGAATACCGGTTTCTTTCATTTAATGTTCATGTTATGGGGATATTTATATAAAGGAAATTTGTCTTTTGTGTCTGTTGAAAATTAAAGATTACTGACAGAGCCATAAGAAAATATTGCTTTATTTATCTGATCATATTGTAATATATTTGTTAGGTTTTCAGTAGGTTCAATTAGGTTCACTAGACTATATGCGTCATTTAAAAATTTTTCAATGAACATTCGAACAGTCCGGCCCTCGTCTTGTAGCTGATTTTTTTATTTGGCCCTCCGTCCATTTGACTTTGACACCCCTGGTTTATATGTACACTACATGACCAATCGTTGAACATCTCATACCAAAATCATGGGCATTAATATGGAGTTGGTCCCCCGTTTGCTGCTATAAAAGCCTCCACTCTTCTGGGAAGGCTTTCCACTAGATGTTGGAACATTGCTGCAGGGACTTGGTTCCATTCAGCCACAAGAGCATTAGTGATGTCAGGCACCTATGTTGGGCGATTAGGCCTGGCTCGCTGTCTGCATTCCAATTCATCCTTTCAATGCAGGCCAGTAAAGTTTTCCCCACCGATATAGACAAACCATTTCTGTATGTCCTCGCTTTCAGCATGGAGGCATTGTCATGCTGAAACAGAAAAGTGCCTTCCCCAAACTGTTGCCACAAATTTGGAATCGCAGAATCATCTAGAATGTCATTGTATGCTGTAGATTTCCCTTCACTGGAACTAAGGGGCCGAGCCAAAACCATGTAAAACAGACCCAGACCATTATTGCTCCTCCATCAAACTTTACAGTTGGCACTATGCATTGGGGTAGGTAGCTTACTACTGGCATCCGCCAAACCCAGATTCGTCCGTCAGACTGTCAGATGGTGAAGCTTGATTCATCACTCCAGAGAACACATTTCCACTGCTCCAGAGTCCAATGGGGGCGAGCTTTACACCACTCCAGCCCGATGCTTAGCACTGTGCATGGGGATCTTAGGCTTGTGTGTGGCTGCTCGGCCATGGAAACCCATTTCAGGAAGCTCCCGACGAACAGTTATTGTGCTGATGTTGCTTCCAGAGGCAGTTTGGAACTTGGTAGTGAGTTTTGCAACCGAGGACAGACGATTTTTACGCACTACACAATTGAACACTCGGCGGTCCCGTTCTGTGAGCTTGTGTGACCTACCACTTGGCGGCTAATCCATTGTTGCTCATAGACATTTCCTCTTCACAATATTAGTACTTAAAATTGACCGGGGCAGCTCTAGCAGGGCAGACATTTGATGAACTGACTTGTTGGAAAGTTAGCGTCCTATGATGGTGCCTCATTGACAGTCTATTGCCAATGTTTGGAGATTGCATTGCTGTGAGCTCGAATTTATACAGGTGTCAGTAACGGGTGTAGATGAAATATCTGAATCCACTCATTTGAAAGGGTGTCCACTTACTTTTGTATATACAGTGCGTTCTGAAAATATTCAGACCTTGACTTTTTTCACATTGTTACGTTACAGTCTAATGCTAAAATGTATTAAATAAAAAAATGTCCTCATAAATTTATACACAATACCCCATAATGATTTTTTTTTTTTCTCCATTTACAAAAAATGTGCAGTATGTAACCAGCTCAACATGGATAGGACACGTGAATGTACGTATACACATATCACACACAATAACTACACTGACACGCTGTGACGACAAATCGTGTCTATGAACAAAGTCCATATTTAGACATCCATTTTGTTTCAAGGTTCATCTCTTTTATTGCGTTCAGTTTGTTTTTATCTCCTTCATTTTATTATTTTACGACAAAGTGTGTTGCTGTTTTAAATTGACTTAAAGTTTGATTTGAAGTGTGGCTGTTGTCCCTGACTCAATGAACTCTGCTAATCTGTAATCTGTGTCCCACCATCCCTCCATGATATCAGTGAACCATGTCTTCAACTGAGGACAGAGACAGTATGACCTGACTTCAATCTGAGCCGATGAGTAGGACAACAAATCGCCACCCTATGAGTGGAATCTGAGAACAGAACACTGAAATGAGCTGCAGAGCCAACGAAAAGCCATCTTCACTCACAGTGGGTGTACAGCGTGTGTTCCGTGTGTGTGTGTGTGTGTGTGTGTGTGTGTGTGTGTGTGTGTGTGTGTGTGTGTGTGTATGTGAATGTGTGTGTTTGTGTGTGTGAGAGAGAGAGAGAGAGGAGAGAGCGAGAGAGCGACTGCATATTGGATCAGAGCAGAGGCCGTGTCAGATGAATTGGGCATTTACTGCATTATCGCCTCTCTCGCCATCTATCTATTTATCTATTTATCTATCTATCTATCTATCTATCTATCTATCTATCTATCTATCTATCTATCTATCTATCTATCTATCTATCTATCTATCTTTTCTATTTCTGTGTTTGGCCTGATATGGTTCTCAATCAGAGGCAGCTGTCTATCGTTGTCCCTGATTGAGAACCATATTTAGGTAGCCTGTTTTCTGTTGGGGTTTGTGGGTGGTTATTTTCAGTCTTTGTGTGTCTGCACCAGATAGAACTGTTTCGGTTGTCACTTTGTAGTTTTGTATTTTTGAAGTGTTCAGTGTCTTACTAAAAAGATTAACACTAACGACGCTGCGCTTTGGTCCTCTCCTTCTTCCACCGACGACAACCCTTACTATCTATCTATCTATCTATCTATCTATCTATCTATCTATCTATCTATCTATCTATCTATCTATCTATCTATCTGTCTATCTATCTATCTATCTGTCTATCTGTCTATCTGTCTATCTGTCTGTCTGTCTGTCTGTCTGTCTGTCTGTCTGTCTGTCTTTATTGGCATGGGAAACATATGTTAACATTGCCAAAGAAAGTGAAGAAGATAATACACAAATGTGAAATAAAAATGAACATAAAACATTACACTCACAGAAGTTCCAAAATAATTTTGACACTACAAATGTCATATTATGTATTAATTACAGTGTTGTAACGATGTGCAAATAGTTAAAGTACAAAAGGGAAAATAAATAAACATAAATATGGGTTGTATTTACAACGATGTTTGTTATTTACTGGTTGCTCTTTTCTTGTGGTAACAGGTCACACATCTTGCTGCTGTGATGGCACACTGTGGTATTTCACACAATAGATATGGGAGTTCATCAAAATCGGGTTTGTTTTCAAATTGTTTGTGGATCTGTGTAATCTGAAGGAAATATGTATATCTAATATGGTTATACATTTGGCAGCAGGTTAGGAAGTGCAGCTCAGTTTCCACCTCATTTTGTGGGCAGTGTGCACTTCTTTAGAGCCAGGTGTGCCTACGGCGACCTTTCTCAATAGCAAGGCTATGATCACTGAGTCTGTACATAGTCAAAAGTTAAGTTTGGGTCAGTCTTAAGTATCGACCTACTGAAGTATCATTCTAATTCTTCTCTGCATGCATTATTTGGTGTTTTACGTTGTACACAGAGGATATTTTTGCAGAATTCTGCATGCAGAGTCTGAATTTGGTGTTCATCCCATTTTGGGAATTATTGGTTGGTGAACGGACCCTAGACCTTACAACCATTAAGGGCAATGGGTTCTATAACTGATTCAAGTATTTTTAGCCAGATCCTAATTTGTACATGTAGGTAGCACACAGGAGGAAATGTTTTCTCTATCTTCAACTAGCTTTCTCTCTCTCTCTCCATCCTCTCTAAGTTAACTCTGATTCCCTGCTGGGTACTTTGGCACGCTAATGGCTAGGTCATTCTCATTTCACAGTCAAATGGGTTTCCTTTGGGTCTATAATGTACTCCCTCCCTCCTCCATGTTCACCCTCTCCCCTTTGTGTTCTTCATTATCCCTGTCTCCTTCTCTCTCCCTCTATTTTCTCTGTCACCTCTCCCTCCCTATTTTTGTCCCACTCCCCCTCCTCTCTGCTAAGGTCATTATTTTCATACATACACCCATGTCCCTTACCTCTCTCCTCATTTTCTCCATCCATCCATCTCTCTCCCTCCCCTCTCTCTGTTTGTCACGGTTTCTATATATACATCTATGTTTTCTCACTCCCTCCCTCTCCCCCCTCTCTCATTTTGCTAATCACATTTTCTATACATCTGTGTTCTCTCACTCCCTATTGGATAAATAACATTTTCCACAGATGTCTGCAACCACTCTCTTTTCCCTCCCTCCCTTCCTCGCTCTCATACACCCGTTGTTGCTCTGCAACACACCCTCTCTATAGATCCATGAACTCTGTTCATTCAAGCTCCATCTTCTTCTATTCCAACCCTCTGCCTATCTGTTCCTCTTCACATCTTCTTTAGACCATCTCTCATCTCACTTTCCTCTCCTTCTCTCCACATCTCTCCAATCCAGAGGTAGCATACTCTCCTTACCCGTTGTGCTGCAGCTATTAGGGATTAGGTTCAGTCCCTGGCAGAGATTTTCATATTTACTAAAATAATTCCTGGATTTAGTTGACTAATCCTACGCTTTTGTGATATTGATTTAACATATATGGCTTAGCGCTTCTGGCATTTAATATTATGTTTTAAACTACTGTATCAGTTTATCCAATAACCTATTTAACTATGCATATCGTAGCTGGAGGAGAGGCTTGGAGATGCTGTGTAGGCACGGAATAGATCAAACCCCAATGCATTGTGGGTAGTTGGGTATTTGGGCATACTAGGGGGTAGTTTGCGATTGTGTGTGTGTACGTGTGTGTATACGTGTGTGTACGTGTACATGCGTGTGTGCTTTCGGGTACGTGTGTGTGTGTGTGTGTGCGTGTGTGTGTGTGTGCATGCATGCATGCATGTGTGTGTGTGCATGCATGTGTGTGTGTGTGTGGTAGATGGGTATTTGGTCTCACTAGGGGCCCTGTGTGGGTCTGTGGTGAATGAGCATTGAGGGCATTAGAATGGGGACTTATCGTCTTACTTCATAGTGTCTTACTAATCTCTTTATAGGGGCCCTGCATCATCTGGACAATGATGTATTATATTAATATATGCTGGAGCTATTGGCATATTCACAAGAGTAATCCTTCCCATGTCTGAGCTGATTCTATGTCTAGCTAGCTAGCTGGTACTGTACACTTCAGTAGGAGAAAGTCAACATACAGTAAACACAGACAGACAGACAGACAGACAGACAGACAGACAGACAGACAGACAGACAGACAGACAGACAGACAGACAGACAGACAGACAGACAGACAGACAGACAGACAGACACATGTTTACACACACACACTAACCTCGCGGCGCATGACACAGTGCACAGTAATGATGACGAAGCCCTGGACAGAGTCAAAGACAGCAAACAGCACCTGAAAAAGAGCAGAACCTGAGTCAGTTAGCATATATAGTAGATAGAGAGACAGAGAGAGAAAGATCAACAGAGAGAGAAAGATCAACAGAGAGAGAGAGAGAGAGAACATCCCACAAAAAGACTTACAACATAAGCAATTAGAAATCATGAAAAATGGAACATCCTTGAATCAGTCATTAAAAACAACCTAAATCCATTAGATTACCCAATAACCCAACAAGAAATAAATGAATATCTCAAATCTATCAAATGAAAGAAGGCTTGTGGTCTAGATAACATTGAAATGAAATGCTGAAAAACAGCACACCTGAGTTGCAAAATGCTGTGCTTAAATTGTTCAACATGGATTTAACTTCTGACTCCTGATGTCTGGAACCAGGGGCTCATCTCCTCTATCCACAAAAGTGGAGACAAATCAGACCCCAATAATTACAGGGGAATTTGTGTAAACAGTAACTTGGGAAATGTTTTCTGTAGCATTTTGAATTCAAGAATTCAAAACTTTCTTCAAGAAAAAAATGTAATAAGTAAATGTGAAATTGGCTTTCTCCCCAACTATCGCACTACTGACCATACCTTTCACACACTAATTAAAAATAGGGCAAAAAATAGGGCAAAATCTTTGCTTGCTTTATTGACTTTAAAAAATAATTTTTAGGGTAGCCTAGTGGTTAGAGCATTGGACTAGTAACCGAAAGGTTGCAAGTTCAAACCCCCGAGCTGACAAGGTACAAATCTGTCGTTCTGCCCCTGAACAGGCAGTTAACCCACTGTTCCTAGGCGTCATTGAAAATAAGAATGTGTTCTTAACTGACTTGCCTAGTAAAATAAAGGTAAAATAAAAAAAAATAAAAAAAATATATTCGGCACAAAGCCCTATTCAACAAAATTCTACAACATGGCTTTGGTGGTAAGGTGTATGACTTAATAAAATGTATGTACACAGAAAACAAGTGTGCAATAAAAACCAAAAAACTGAATTATTTTCACAATGTCGAGGTGTGACACAAGGACACAAGGTGTATCAATGAATTAGCAGACATGTTGGACCATTCTCCAGCCCCAGGACTCACACTATTTGACAGAGGTACCAACCAAATAAGTTCTCCAACAGAACCTTAACATTCTAGAGCAATATTGTCAAAATTGGGCCTTGGCAGTAATTTTTGTTTTGTAAATCATGATTTTCCCCAAAAAAACAGAAACACAAATATAAATTCACCCTGAACAACATCATAATTGAACACACAAAAAATGACTCATACCTGGGTCTGTGTCACGTTCTGACCATCGTTCGTGTGTGTCTTCCTTGTTTTAGTGTTGGTCAGGACGTGAGCTGGGTGGGCATTCTATGTTGGATGTCTTGTTTGTCTATTTCTATGTCTGGCCTGATATGGTTCTCAATCAGAGGCAGGTGTTAGTCATTGTCTCTGATTGGGAACCATATTTAGGTAGCCTGGGTTTCACTGTGTGTTTGTGGGTGATTGTTCCTGTCTTTGTGTTTGTTGTCACCAGATAGGCTGTTTAGGTTTTCACACGTTTATTGTTTTGTCAGTTTATTCATGTATAGTTTTTTCTTCATTAAAATACCATGAATAACCACCACGCTGCATTTTAGTCCGACTCTCTTTCACCTAAAGAAAACCGTTACAGTCTGACGACATCTGCATCGGGAAACTTTAATATGCAGTGAATGCACTCAAAGATAAAGCCCGCAGAGCATTGTATGCAATAAAAATGTAATTATTCAAAATCAACATCCAATTAGAATTTGGACAAAAATATTTGACAGTGTAATCCTCCCAATAGCTCTTTACGGAAGTGAGGTTTGAGAGCCACTCAATAAACTGGACTTTAATATGTGGGACAAATGTCCAATTGAAGCCCTACATGCAGAATTCTGTCAGAAAATTCTAGAAGTCCAGAAAAATACACCAACTAATGCATGTAGGGCAGAATTGGGCTGCTTTAAAATGGTAATGAAAATACAGAAAAGATCATTCAAATTTTGGCTACATCTAAACTCAAGTCAAACTTCAAGCACTTCAAACCCAAGAACTGAGCCTAGAAACAAGCCCTCCCAGTCAGCTGGTGTTGAACTTAACCAACCAAGCTGACACCAGCACTGCTTCAAAAGAAAGAATTCCAATAAACAAAGTCATGAACCAATCAAAGGACTCATATTTACAACATTGGAAAAACGAAACAAAATCCCAAAGCCGACTAATTTGCTATTTTTATTATTTTCCTAAACAGAGAATATGAATTGGTTGATTCTCTCTACTCTGTCAGAGATACGAAGCAGAGACAGATCCTTACCAAGTACAGGCTGAGTGACCACCAATTGGCAATAGAAACCAGCAGACATAAAAAGACATGGCTACCCAAAGAGGAGCGTGTATGTGGTCACTGCACGACAGGGGAGGTAGAAACAGAGATGCACTTTCTCCTTTACTGTGAGAAATATTCCTCACCAAGAGATTCATTATTCACAGAAATGACTACATTTATTCCGAATGTTTACTTATTAAACCCAGAGGAAAAACTAAATATACTTATGGGCGAAGGAGCAATGGCTCCTCTTGCAGCCAAATATGTATTTTCCTGCCATAGCCTGAGGGACACTGAATAATAACATCTGTATAGTAAACAGTAACTTACTTATTATTAGTATTAATGTTATTACTATCATTGTTATTACTATTATTATTGTTGTTTATCATTCCAAATAGTTGTGGTATGGGTGATAATGGTAATAATAGCTATGTAATGATGGTGGTGGTAGTAGTAGTAATAATGATGGGAGTTGTAGTACTGATGTAATGGTGAAGATGACAGTTATTTAGTTATAAGTTAGTTATAGTTTCATTTTCCATGTTTAGCCTTTTATATGTATTACCTTTCTACTATATTGTTGTTATTTTTGTATGTAATTTTGTAGTATTATTTACTACCATTTTATATTATTATTTGTTATTCTTTATAATTTTATTACAATGTATATTGTATACATTGTTGCTTTGGCAAAATTGACACAATGATTTCATGCTAATAAAGCAGATTGGTGTGCATGCAGGTGTGTGTGTGTGTGTGTGTGTGTGTGTGTGTGTGTGTGTGTGTGTGTGTGTGTGTGTGTGTGTGTGTGTGTGTGTGTGTGTGTGTGTGTGTGTGTGTGTGTGAAGACAGCAAAATGTACCTGGAACAGTGTGGAGCGGCGGTCGGTAATGGCCAACACAGCAGACATCCAAGTCAGAGCCAGCAGAGGGAGAACTACACAGGAACTCCACAGGGATGCCCTGAGAGAGGAGAAAGACCGGAGAAGAGGGAGAGGAGATTGAGAGGAGAGGGGAGAAGAGGAGGAGGAGATGGAGAGGAGAGGAGAGGGGGAGGAGAGGAGAGAAGATGGAGAGGAGAGGAGAGAAGAGGGAGAGGAGATGGAGAGGAGAGGGGAGAAGAGGTGGAGGAGATGGAGAGGAGAGGAGAGGGGGAGGAGAGGAGAGAAGATGGAGAGGAGAGGAGAGAAGAGGGAGAGGAGATGGAGAGGAGAGGGGAGAAGAGGTGGAGGAGATGGAGAGGAGAGGGGGAGGAGAGGAGAGAAGATGGAGAGGAGAGGAGAGAAGAGGGAGAGGAGATGGAGAGGAGAGGGGAGAAGAGGGGGGAGGAGAGGAGAGAAGAGGAAGAGGAGATGGAGAGGAGAGGGCAGAAGAGAGGAAGGAGAGGAGAGAAGGGGGAGAGGAGATGGAGAGGAGAGGGGAGAAGAGGAGGAGGAGATGGAGAGGAGAGGAGAGGGGGAGGAGATGGGGAGGAGAGGAGAGAAGATGGAGAGGAGAGGAGAGAAGAGGGAGAGGAGATGGAGAGGAGAGGGGAGAAGAGGAGGAGGAAATGGAGAGGAGAGGAGAGGGGGAGGAGAGGAGAGAAGATGGAGAGGAGAGGAGAGAAGAGGGAGAGGAGATGGAGAGGAGAGGGGAGAAGAGGGAGGAGGAGAGGAGAGAAGAGGAAGAGGAGAGGGGGAGAGAAGTTCAGCCTCTAGAATCTTGGATGGCAATTCACTCATAACACATTCACACATGTGAGTGTGACCACAACCACACACACAGCACACACACAAACCCACAGTGACACACACGAGCACACACACCAGCACACAGTGACACACATGAGCACGCACACGAACACACAGTGACACACGAGCACACACACGAACACACAGTGACACACGAGCACGCACACGAACACACAGTGACACACACTTCAGTTGCTCTCCAGACGGTGTGATGGATGTAGAACGCGGCCAGGTGAGAGACGGATAACTGACAGCTGTCTATAAGGGGTCTGCTGATGTGAGATCCCAGCATGAGTGTGTGTGTGTGTGTGTTCCCTCTGGTTACCCATGAAATCTGACACCAATTGAATATGTTCATGCTGTCATAGTTTCATATCCAGAGTGTTAGACTGTCAGAAAGACAGATCTGTCTTTAGCCTCAGAGAGAGAGAGAGAGAGAGAGACAGACACAGACAGACAGACAGACAGACAGACAGACAGACAGACAGACAGACAGACAGACAGACAGAAAAAGGGATAGAGGGATAGAGAGAGAGAATGAGAGAGCTGGTGAGGGGGAGATGTAGAAAGAGAGAGAGATAGAAGAGCAGAGATGGTCATATTAACTCTCAGACAACTCTCTTTGCACCCCACCAATGAGAGAGTGAGGACAGTAGGGGAGAGAAGACAGAAAGAAAGAGACAGAGTGTGTGGGTGTGTGTCTGTGTGTGTGTCTGTGTGTGTGTGTCTGGGTGTGTGTGTGT
Organism: Oncorhynchus mykiss; assembly: GCF_013265735.2. Taxonomy (NCBI): domain Eukaryota; kingdom Metazoa; phylum Chordata; class Actinopteri; order Salmoniformes; family Salmonidae; genus Oncorhynchus; species Oncorhynchus mykiss. Next base: position 56,428,364 of record NC_048582.1, on the reverse strand, counting down.
GTGTGTCTGTGTGTGTGTCTGGGTGCGTGTCTGTGTGTGTGTGTGGCTGTGTGTCTGGGTGTGTGTCTGTGTGTGGACTAACATGGCGCTGCTGGCTGTAGAGCTGGACATAGCTGTACTTGAGATCACACCACACTTGGAGCATTTCAGGAGCAGTCTGCTACGCGACGCCTCCAGCGGTGGACTTTAAGACACACAAACACACACACACACACGACGAGGGAGGATACACACACGACGAGGGAGGATACACACACGACGAGGGAGGATACACACACGACGAGGGAGGATACACACACGATGAGGGAGGATACAAACACGGCGAGGGAAGATACACACGACGAGGGAAGATACACACACGACGAGGGAGGATACACACACGACGAGGGAGGATACACACAACGAGGGAGGATACACACAACGAGGGAGGATACAAACACGGCGAGGGAAGATACACACGACGAGGGAAGATACACACGAGGGGTAGGGCACAAACACAGGCAAGGGGGGAGGAAGGACACACAAAAGACAAAGGAAAACACACAACCGGAAACACACACACACACACACACATTTAACAAGTAATGGGAGCATTGGGGCGCAAACCGCATACACACATTCACACACATGAGAGTGAGGAATGGATGGGTTGTGCGTTTGCAAAGGGAGACAAAAAGTACAGAAGGACAGATGGACAAGAAGAGAGGGAGAGGAACACAGAAAAAAAAGGAGAAAAATGTTCAAACCTCAAAGTAGTAGCAATGGACAACAAGTCAGAATACAAAGATCATGACAGAATGCAGTGACAGAGAAACGCAAGCGAGAGGAAGTAGAGCAGAGAGAGAGAGTGAGTGAAAGAGAGGGTGGCAGTGAGAGAAAGTGAGAAAAGAAAGAGCAAAGAGGAGGCAGAGGAACTGCCTAACAATATAGCTAACACTGATTAATAACAATGTACAGTGAGACAGACGGGAACTGCCAGGACCAACTGTTTATCTCCCCCCAGCGTGTGTGTCTGTGTGTGTGTTTTCTGTTCATGACCTATTTCAGTGATGATTAGTTTGTGTGGGTGTTTGGGACAGGCCAGTCTAAACAGCTTGTTGAGGTCTTCTGCTAATGGCCAGTCTGGGGGCCCTGGTCATTACCAATAGGCCTCAGTGGCTCAGTGCTAGAACCATGATACAGATGTGTCTGGACAGTAATAAAGTCATGGATCGGGCAGAGTGAGTCAAGTTGGTTTTGTGTGTGTGTTTGTGTTGAATGCTCTATGTGTGTGTTGAAAGCGGTGTGCGCAGTGTTTTTTATTGATATCGCTGTGCGTGTATAAATGTGTGTGTGTGTGTGTGTTGGGGGAACTGTGCTGAGGGTTGTTTAGTGCTGACTCAATGTGAAGCTTCATTGACTCTTGGAGTGCTTTCCCTCACATCCGAAACCAGCCGCAGACTGGTGTGTGTGTGTGTGTGTAGTGCAGTGTGTGTGTGAAATACTCTCAGAGTACTTGTCCTCTCAGAGGAAGCCAGGCAATGAGTCTACTGAGGTCAGACAGGGAGAGAACACAGCTAGACCATTAAAGAGAGGCTTGCTGCTGCTGCTGATGTGTGTGTGTGTGTGTAATGCTCAGTGCAGACTGATGGGGCAGTACGTAGTGTTGCTATGCTACATTAGCCTCCCAGCACATCTCATTGCCTTAGTGCCATCCACAGAAATACACTAAAACTAATGGCAAGTTGTCCTATTAGCATGGGGATGGAGGGAATGTGAGTGTGTGTGTGTGTGTGTGTGTGTGTGTGTGTGTGTGTGTGTGTGTGTGTGTGTGTGTGTCAGTGTGTGTGTGTGTCAGTGTGTGTCAGTGTGTGTAAGTGTATGTTTCTGTGAGTGTGTGTGTGTGTGTGTGTGTGTGTGTCAGTGTGTGTAAGTGTATGTTTCTGTGAGTGTGTGTGTGTGTGTCTGTCAATCTCTCTGTTTGTGAGGCCCATTTAAGCAGAAGCGTACTGCACCAAAAGGTTCAGTGTTTGCAGGGGGATGGGACCGATTTCAAAGGTTGATAGACCGAGTGCGTATGTGTGTGTGTGTGTGTCTGTGTCTGTGTCTGTGTGTCTATGTGCATTGTGTGCATGTGTGTGTCTGAGGGATCTTGTCCTTGGGTGTTGTTCTCTCTGTGCATGTGTGTATGTCCTCTGCGTGTGTGTGTCTTCTGCATGTGTGTGTCCTCTGCATGTGTGTATGTCCTTTGGGTGTGTGTATGTCCTTTGTGTGTGTGTATGTCCTTTGTGTGTGTATGTTAACTGGCTTGATCCCCATAGCGGCTTGGGGGAACAAGCCAATCTACACTGCAGATAGAGAACTATACCATTAACCATTATATAGAGAACAATACCATTAACCCTCAGAGAGAGAACTATACCATTAACCCTCATATAGAGAACTATATAATTAACCCTTATATAGAGAACTATACCATTAACCCTCATATAGAGAACTATATAATTAACCCTCATATAGAGAACTATATAATTAACCCTCAGATAGAGAACTATACCATTAACCCTTATATAGAGAACTATACCATTAACCCTCAGAGAGAGAACTATACCATTAACCCTTATATAGAGAACTATACCATTAACCCTCAGTGAGAGAACTATACCATTAACCCTCAGTGAGAGAACTATACCATTAACCCTCAGAGAGAGAACTATACCATTAACCCTCAGAGAGAGAACTATACCATTAACCCTCAGAGAGAGAACTATACCATTAACCCTCAGAGAGAGAACTATACCATTAACCATTATATAGAGAACTATACCATTAACCCTCAGAGAGAGAACTATACCATTAACCATTATATAGAGAACTATACCATTAACCCCTAGCGAGAGAACTATACCATTAACCATTATATAGAGAACTATACCATTAACCCTCAGAGAGAGAACTATACCATTAACCCTCATATAGAGAACTATACCATTAACCCTCAGAGAAAGAACTATACCATTAACCCTCAGAGAGAGAACTATACCATTAACCCTCAGAGAGAGAACTATACCATTAACCCTCAGAGAGAGAACTATAACATTAACCCTCATCAAGAGAACTATAGCATTAACCCTCATATAGAGAACTATACCATTAACCCTCAGAGAGAGAACTATACCATTAACCCTCAGATAGAGAACTATACCATTAACCCTCAGATAGAGAACTATACCATTAACCATTATATAGAGAACTATACCATTAACCCTCAGAGAGAGAACTATACCATTAACCCTCAGATAGAGAACTATACCATTAACCATTATATAGAGAACTATACCATTAACCCTCAGATAGAGAACTATACCATTAACCCTTATATAGAGAACTATACCATTAACCCTCAGAGAGAGAACTATACCATTAACCCTCAGAGAGAGAACCCCTCAGAGAGAGAACTATACCATTAACCCTCAGATAGAGAACTATACCATTAACCCTCAGATAGAGAACTATACCATTAACCCTTATATAGAGAACTATACCATTAACCCTCAGAGAGAGAACTATACCATTAACCATTATATGGAGAACAATACCATTAACCCTCAGAGAGAGAACTATACCATTAACCCTCAGATAGAGAACTATACCATTAACCCTCAGAGAGAGAACTATACCATTAACCCTCATATAGAGAACTATATAATTAACCCTCATATAGAGAACTATACCATTAACCCTCAGAGAGAGAACTATACCATTAACCCTCAGAGAGAGAACTATACCATTAACCCTCAGAGAGAGAACTATACCATTAACCCTTATATAGAGAACTATAACATTAACCCTCAGAGAGAGAACTATATCATTAACCCTCATATAGAGAACTATACCATTAACCCTCAGATAGAGAACTATACCATTCACCCTTATATAGAGAACTATACCATTAACCCTCAGAGAAAGAACTATACCATTAACCCTCAGATAGAGAACTATACCATTAACCCTCATATAGAGAACTATATCATTAACCCTTATATAGAGAACTATACCATTAACCCTCAGAGAGAGAACTATACCATTAACCCTCAGAGAGAGAACTATACCATTAACCCTCAGAGAGAGAACTATACCATTAACCATTATATAGAGAACTATACCATTAACCCCTAGAGAGAGAACTATATCATTAACCCTCAGAGAGAGAACTATACCATTCACCCTTATATAGAGAACTATACCATTAACCCTCATATAGAGAACTATACCATTAACCCCTAGAGAGAGAACTATACCATTAACACTTATATAGAGAACTATACCATTAACCCTCAGAGAGAGAACTATACCATTAACCCTCAGAGAGAGAACTATAGCATTAACCCTCAGAGAGAGAACTATACCATTAACCCTCAGAGAAAGAACTATAACATTAACCCTCAGAGAAAGAACTATACCATTAACCCTCAGATAGAGAACTATACCATTAACCCTCATATAGAGAACTATATCATTAACCCTTATATAGAGAACTATACCATTAACCCTCAGAGAGAGAACTATACCATTAACCCTCAGAGAGAGAACTATACCATTAACCCTCAGAGAGAGAACTATATCATTAACCCTTATATAGAGAACTATACCATTAACCCTCAGAGAGAGAACTATACCATTAACCCTCAGAGAGAGAACCCCTCAGAGAGAGAACTATACCATTAACCCTCAGATAGAGAACTATACCATTAACCCTCAGAGAGAGAACTATAACATTAACCCTCAGAGAGAGAACTATACCATTAACCCTCAGAGAGAGAACTATACCATTAACCCTCAGAGAGAGAACTATACCATTAACCCTCAGAGAGAGAACTATACCATTAACCATTATATAGAGAACTATACCATTAACCCTCAGAGAGAGAACTATACCATTAACCCTCAGAGAGAGAACTATACCATTAACCCTCATATAGAGAACTATACCATTAACCCCTAGAGAGAGAACTATATCATTAACCCTTATATAGAGAACTATACCATTAACCCTCAGAGAGAGAACTATACCATTCACCCTTATATAGAGAACTATACCATTAACCCTCATATAGAGAACTATACCATTAACCCTCATATAGAGAACTATACCATTAAACCCTAGAGAGAGAACTATATCATTAACCCTTATATAGAGAACTATACCATTAACCCCCAGAGAGAGAACTATACCATTAACCATTATATAGAGAACTATACCATTAACCCCCAGAGAGAGAACTATACCATTAACCATTATATAGAGAACTATACCATTAACCCTCAGAGAGAGAACTATACCATTAACCCTCATATAGAGAACTATACCATTAACCCTCATATAGAGAACTATACCATTAACCCTCATATAGAGAACTATATCATTAACCCTTATATAGAGAACTATACCATTAACCCCCAGATAGAGAACTATACCATTATCCCCTAGAGAGAGAACTATATCATTAACCCTTATATAGAGAACTATACCATTAACCCTCAGAGAGAGAACTATACCATTAACCCTCAGAGAGAGAACCCCTCAGAGAGAGAACTATATCATTAACCCTTATATAGAGAACTATACCATTAACCCTCAGAGAGAGAACTATACCATTAACCCTCAGATAGAGAACTATACCATTAACCCTCAGAGAGAGAACTATACCATTAACCATTATATAGAGAACTATACCATTAACCCTCAGAGAGAGAACTATACCATTAACCCTCAGAGAGAGAACTATACCATTAACCCTTATATAGAGAACTATACCATTAACCCTCAGATAGAGAACTATACCATTAACCCCTAGCGAGAGAACTATATCATTAACCCTTATATAGAGAACTATACCATTAACCCTCAGAGAGAGAACTATACCATTAACCCTCAGAGAGAGAACTATACCATTAACCCTCAGAGAGAGAACTATACCATTAACCATTATATAGAGAACTATACCATTAACCCTCAGAGAGAGAACTATAACATTAACCCTCAGAGAGAGAACTATACCATTAACCCTCAGAGAGAGAACTATACCATTAACCCTCAGAGAGAGAACTATACCATTAACCCTCAGAGAGAGAACTATACCATTAACCCTTATATAGAGAACTATACCATTAACCCTCAGATAGAGAACTATACCATTAACCATTATATAGAGAACTAAACCATTAACCCTCAGAGAGAGAACTATATCATTAACCATTATATAGAGAACTATACCATTAACCCTCAGAGAGAGAACTATATCATTAACCATTATATAGAGAACTATACCATTAACCCTCAGAGAGAGAACTATATCATTAACCTTTATATAGAGAACTATACCATTAACCCTCAGATAGAGAACTATACCATTAACCCTTATATAGAGAACTATACCATTAACCCTCAGATAGAGAACTATACCATTAACCATTATATAGAGAACTAAACCATTAACCCTCAGAGAGAGAACTATATCATTAACCATTATATAGAGAACTATACCATTAACCCTCAGAGAGAGAACTATATCATTAACCTTTATATAGAGAACTATACCATTAACCCTCATATAGAGAACTATACCATTAACCCTCATATAGAGAACTATACCATTAACCCTCATATAGAGAACTATACCATTAACCCTCATATAGAGAACTATACCATTAACCCCTAGAGAGAACTATACCATTAACCCCTAGAGAGAACTATACCATTAACCCTCATATAGAGAACTATACCATTAACCCTCATATAGAGAACTATACCATTAACCCTCATATAGAGAACTATACCATTAACCCTCATATAGAGAACTATACCATTAACCCCTAGAGAGAACTATACCATTAACCCTCATATAGAGAACTATACCATTAACCCTCATATAGAGAACTATACCATTAACCCTCATATAGAGAACTATACCATTAACCCCTAGAGAGAACTATACCATTAACCCTCATATAGAGAACTATACCATTAACCCTCATATAGAGAACTATACCATTAACCCTCATATAGAGAACTATACCATTAACCCCTAGAGAGAACTATACCATTAACCCCTAGAGAGAACTATACCATTAACCCTCATATAGAGAACTATACCATTAACCCCTAGAGAGAACTATACCATTAACCCCTAGAGAGAACTATACCATTAACCCTCATATAGAGAACTATACCATTAACCCTCATATAGAGAACTATACCATTAACCCTCATATAGAGAACTATACCATTAACCCCTAGAGAGAACTATACCATTAACCCCTAGAGAGAACTATACCATTAACCCTCATATAGAGAACTATACCATTAACCCTCAGATAGAGAACTATACCATTAACCCCTAGAGAGAACTATACCATTAACCCTCATATAGAGAACTATAACATTAACCCTCAGAGAGAGAACTATACCATTAACCCTCATATAGAGAACTATACCATTAACCCTCATATAGAGAACTATACCATTAACCCTCATATAGATAACTATACCATTAACCCCCCGATAGAGAACTATACCATTAACCCTCAGATAGATAACTATACCATTAACCCCCATATAGAGAACTATACCATCAACCCTCATATAGAGAACTAAACAATTAACCCCCAGAGCACCTAGCAACAAGATTGATTTGACATCACAGGACAATGGAGAGAAGAGAGAGAAGAGAGAGAAGCGAGAGATCAAATCAATTTGCAGGGAAATGAAAGCATGGATTTAGCTGGGAGGACATTGAAATCTCTGCTCATTGGATTAGTACCAATGACAAATCACCGCTGATGGAATTACAGACCAGGGACTAGAGGAAACCACTCTACTGTAATGTGTGTGTGTGTTGTGTCCCCGTGTGTATCTGTGTTGATGCATGTGTGTGTGTGTATCTGTGTCGATGCATGTGTGTGTGTATATGCCCATACATATGTGTGTGTGTATGTGAGACTGCATTATGAATCATTATACGTAAACTGTATGCATGTCCATGACCTTAGTCTGTTTGTATATCGTCTACACATTATCATAGTCAATCATGTCACCCTGGAAGTCATTATCACAGTAGCTACTAGATATACTGTATGTTCCTGCAATGCCTCTGTAGAGTCAAAATAGACTGAGTGGTATTTATGTCATTGATGTTGACATCCTTGATGTTTGAGTCTCTACAGGCCATGGTAAATGAAAATGTGTAGGAGTGTTTGTATAGTAATGTAAAAAGCCTCTATACTCGCTCATTAACATACTGTATGTGAAGAGTTAAAGGCTTATAACTGCAGTTGTCGGTCTATGGTGGCCTGAATTGGTTCCCAATCAGAGACAGCTGTTTATCGTTGTCTCTGATTAGGGATCCTATTTAGGTTGCCATTTCCATGTTGGTTTTGTGGGTTATTGTCTATGTGTAGTTGCCTGTCAGCACTCGTGTTATATGGCGTCACGGTCGTTTTGTTCTTTTGTTAGTTTGTTTGATGTTTCTTTATTAGAAGATGAATGGATTCTTTTCACGCTGCGCCTTGGTCTCATCGTTATGACGGACGCGACAGCAGTCTATTTGTGTGTTCAGAGTTGACATACTCGTGGTTTCTCTTTGTCTGCATCTTTGTGGGACTCCTCTTTCTCCATAAGATCTCTTACGCAGATAAGGATGCAGGAACCATAGAAATAGAATCACTAGAGAGACACCCATTGACCTGATTCATGTTTATAGTCACTCTATTTATATTGCTGGAACAAGTAAATATTGTATACGCATAATCAAATCATCCCAAAACAGTGAAGAGTCCTTGCCCCTCCAGGTAGATGCTGAGCATGTAGATGGTTGTGGACACATATTGGACACATATTTTGCAGATGTTATCGTAGATGCAGCGAAACGCTTATGGTTCTAGCTCCAACAATGCATTAATACAACAATACAAATGCAAAAAAATGAACTAAGAAATGAATGGTCCATGCATGGTGTGTGTTGGTGTGAGACAGGCAGACTGTTCTAGTTTTATAGTTCTAGGTCTGGTCTACCTACCCAGCTCTTTGCTTTTTAGACTTGTCCGAGATGCCATCTCGAGACATGAGCTTGTTGAAGACCACAATGCCAATCAGCATGTTCACCTAGAGAGCGAGAGAGAGAGAGAGAGAGAGAGAGAGAGACAGACAGACAGACAGACAGACAGACAGACAGACAGACAGACAGAGAGAGAGAGAGAGTAAATAATCAGATTCATGTCCAGTTTTATTGTAATTTGATTCAGGCTTCTTGACAAGGCTCTGCAATCACTATAATCAATGGACAGGGTGATGTAGTAGAAGTGGGCAGATTGTGTCTTGAGTCTCCGCCCCTCTGTCCCGACCATGTCCTGTTTAGGACAGAGGGGGTCTATTAAGCCTCCTTACAGCTGTGATCCCTGACCCACTGATTCACAATACACACACACCCATGCACCCAGCCACTCATTCACACATGCAAACAGACATACCCCAGCCAAGCAGCACTTTTCCATTCGGAAATCCTGCCCATCTGGGAGATTTTCCACATCAGTGACATGTCACTCTAAATCCTGATCCCGTTTGCTCCCCCTCTCTACTCCTCTCCCTCCCCTCTCTCCCTTCTCTCTTTCTTTCACTTTCTCACGTGACCCTAACCTTGTCCTACCAAATTGAATCCCTTGTCTCTCTTCATGTCAGTCTGCTCCCACTGCCTGCCATAGAAAAGCTTGTTTATTCACCTTGAGAAGAGAAAGGAGTTTAGAAAGGAGATTAGTGATCTTTACTCCGCGACCTCCGTCTGTTTTCTGATTGAATGTTTTTCCATACTAACCTTCGTTTTGACTGCATTGATACAGCAGAAACATTTATTTTTCGTTTCTTGTCTTTCGATAGTAATCTATATCTCTACGACACTGAGCACTTCATTGATCTCTCATTTTCAACCATGAATCTGCACTGATTTGTTTTAGATGTTCATGTCTTCCATGTTGTTTGATGCTTTCATCTGCGTCTTTCCTTCCTGTTGACATTCCCGTCATGTCCGGCCCCATTACCGTGGGAGACGCCGGTCTCCAGCCCCGTTATGTGCCGAAGGCTAGATTTATTATTTTCTTCATTAATTAGACGGTCATCCTGGGGGAGGCCTGTGTTCCTCTGATGTACTCCTCTCAATTACATCTGTTTGTTTGAGGGGCCACCCGAACACAACACGAGGTGAGCAGGGACAAACAGTAGCTATAGATGTACACACACACATTGCAAACACCTGGTTTGTCACAAACACATATACCCACATGCACATACACACACACCGACCCACACACACACACAGTTGTAATATAGTGCCTGTGTTCATCTGGATAATTGATAGTGTGCGTATTGACACAGGAACTCCCGCAAGCTGCCGTCACTAATCCTACAAAGAAGCATAAGGTAGAGATATCCGTTATTAACAAAGCCACAGAGGCATTCTACTCTCTGCAAAGTAGAATATTGTTATTGTTTTAATAAAGGCTTATTAACTAAATATAGAGGTGTACCTTGGAGTTTTAGAAGGATTACCAGGAGGACCATTGCTTCCAATGAGCATCTTTCTCCCTATTTTATAACAACTGAAGTTGCATAGCACACAAACATCTTGTCACGCCCTGGCCTTAGTTATCTTTGTTTTCTTTATTATTTTGGTTAGGCCAGGGTGTGGCATGGGTGATTTATGTGTTTTGTCTTGTCTAGGGGTTTTTGTAGATTTATTGGGTTGTGTTCTTTTAGGTGTCTAGGTAAGTCTATGGTTGCCTGGATTGGTTCTCAATCAGAGGCAGGTGTTTATCGTTGTCTCTGATTGGGAGCCATATTTAGGCAGCCATATTCTTTGGGTATTTTGTGGGTGATTGTTTCCTGTCTTTGTGTTTTATGCACCAGTTAGGACTGTTACGGTTTTCACGTTTATTGTTTTGTAGTTTGTTCATGTTTGAGTTTTCTTATTAAAGAACCATGAACTATAACCACGCTGCGTTTTGGTCCGCCTCTCCTTCCCAGGAAGAAAGCCATGACAGAATCACCCACCACAACAGGACCAAGCGGCGTGGTGACAGGCAGCGGCAGGAGGAGCAGCGATGTCAGGATTATTGGATTTGGGAGCAGAATCTGGATTATACGACTTGGGAAGAGATAGACAGGTGGGCGTTCGACCCAGGGAGAGTGCCGGAGCCCGCCTGGGATTCACTGGAGCAGTGTGAGGAGGGTTATAGGAGAATGGAGTTGGAGAAACGAGCACGGCGGTGCGGTAGGAAGCCCGAGAGTCATCCCCTAAAATTTCTTGGGGGGGGGCACACAGGAAGTATGGCGAAGCCAGGTAGGAGACCTGCACCAACTTCCTGTGCTTACTGGAGAGCGAGATAGCCCGGGCAGGCACCGTGTTATGCTGTGGAGCGCACGGTGTCCCCAGTGCGGGTGCATAGCCCGGTGGAGTACATACCAGCTCCTCGTATCGGCCGGGTTAGAGTGGGCATCGAGCCAAGTGCCATGAAGCCGGCTCTACGCATCTGGTCTCCAGTGCATCTCCTTGGGCCGGCGTACATGGCACCAGCACTTACGCATGGTGTCCCCGGTTCGCCTGCACAGCCCAGTGCGGGCTATTCCACCTCGCCGCACTGGCAGGGCGACCGGGAGCATTCGTCCAGGTAAGGTTGGGCAGGCTCGGTGCTCAAGAGCTCCAGTGCGCCTGCACGGTCCGGTCTATCCAGTGCCACCTCCACGCACAGGAAGCCTGGTGCGCGGGGCTGCCACCGGAGGGCTGGTGCGTGTCCAGAGCCCAGTACTCCCTGTTCCTCCTCCCCGCACTCGCCCTGAGGTGCGTGTCCTCGGCCCAGTACCACCAGCGCCGGCACCACGCACCAGGCCTACAGTGCGCCTCGTCTGTCCAGAGCTGATAGAGTCTCCCGTCTGTCCAGAGCTGATAGAGTCTCCCGTCTGTCCAGAGCTGATAGAGTCTCCCGTCTGTCCAGAGCTGATAGTCTCCCGTCTGTCCAGAGCTGATAGAGTCTCCCGTCTGTCCAGAGCTGCTAGTCTCCCGTCTGTCCAGAGCTGCTAGAGTCTCCCATCTGTCCAGAGCTGCTAGAGTCCCCCGTCTGTCCAGAGCTGCTAGAGTCTCCCGTCTGTCCAGAGCTGCTAGTCTCCCGTCTGTCCAGGATCTTCCAGAGCCGCCAGTCAGCCAGGATCTTCCAGAGCCGCCAGTCAGCCAGGATCCGCCAGAGCCGCCAGGATCCGCTGGAGCCGCCAGTCTGCCAGGATCCGCCAGAGCCGCCAGACAGCCAGGATCCGCCAGAGCCGCCATTCAGCCAGGATCCGCCAGAGCCGCCAACCAGCCTGAGCTACCTCAGTCCGGAGCTGCCCCTTAGTCCAGTGGGGCCATTTAGTAGGGTTGCCAATCCTAGGTCAGCGGCGAGGGTCGCCGTTCCTAGGATGCTACAAAAACGGACTAAGACTATGGTGGAGTGGGGTCCACGTCCCGCGCCAGAGCCGCCACCGTGGACAGACGCCCACCCAGACCCTCCCCTATGGGTTTAGGTGTGTGGCCAGGAGTCCGCACCTTTGGGGGGGATGGGGGGGGGGGGGGGGGTACTGTCACGCCCTGGCCTTAGTTATCTTTGTTTTCTTTATTATTTTGGTTAGGCAAGGGTGTGACATGGGTGATTTATGTGTTTTGTCTTGTCTAGGGGTTTTTGTAGATTTTATGGGGTTGTGTTCTTTTAGGTGTCTAGGTAAGTCTATGGTTGCCTGGATTGGTTCTCAATCAGAGGCAGGTGTTTATCGTTGTCTCTGATTGGGAGCCATATTTAGGCAGCAATATTCTTTGGGTATTTTGTGGGTGATTGTTTCCTGTCTTTGTTTTTTATGCACCAGTTAGGACTGTTACGGTTTTCACGTTTATTGTTTTGTAGTTTGTTCATGTTTGAGTTTTCTTATTAAAGAACCATGAACTATAACCACGCTGCGTTTTGGTCCGCCTCTCCTTCCCAGGAAGAAAGCCGTGACACATCTATACAATTTTCTCTTAGTACTGTATTGACTCCGATAAATATACTGTATCTATGCCTAAAGAAGTGAACTCATGCTTTACAGTAATGGAAACCTTGGAAAGGTTGAAAAGGCTGCAAATGATGAAAAGGCTGAAGGAGGGTACCAGAACACAGTTAGTCAAACAATTAACAAGTAAATCATGTTTAGCCCTCAACATAGGGATGCCAGTGAGGCACAGTAGAAGGTAAAGAGACAGCTAGGAGATAGGATTGTGTAGTGGCACATTGGAGAATGCTTTCTCTGTGAATGTTCTCTTCCATATTTGTCTGACACGGGTAACTCTGAAAGAAACCGCTAGTGGCAAATTAACAAATAAATGACTGTGGTGTTTATCTTCCCCCTGTCCTCCAGTGATGGGAGCCTGATGAGGACCTAGAGTGGTAAAAAGGTTGCTATGGTATGTCAACCCTCAGGGGCCATCTAAACCATATGTAGTTCTGACCCCTTTCTGATCTGTACGACAGGCATAACAAATAGCTAAAGGGAGGATGATAAGTTCAGAGGCGGGACAAGCCTGCCAACAGAGAGCCAGAATGACCAATGAGAACAGGGATAAAAGTGGGTACCCACCAATACGATGACGGCTGCAGGACCGACAAAGGCATAGAGAAGCCCGCCTTCCAAGGACAGCCAACAACTAAATTAAGAGAGAGAGAAAAAAGCATTATTATGAATGTAAAACTTCTTTAGCGCATAAGCCCTGTTCTGTCAAATGTATTTTAGTCTGTGTTTAATGACTAGGACCTATGTGTGAGAACCACTTTGCTATTTGTCTTTAGGGGTACCTAAGACTTCCAATACAGGCAATTAAAACCTGTATTTACTTAGGGGATTAACATTCATACCCCTTGACTCATTTAACATTTTGTTGTGTTACAGCCTGAATTCAAAACATATAAAATATATTTTTTGACTCTCATCTTCACACAATACCTGATAATGACAAAGTCAAAACATGTTTTAGAAATGTATGCAAATGTATTAATAATGAAATACGTAAATATCTCATTTACAAAGGTATTCACACCCCTGAGTCAATAATACATGTTAGAATCACCTTTTGGCAGTGATTAGAGCTGTGAGTCGTTCTGGGTAAGTCTCTAAGAGCTTTGCACACCTGGATTGTACAAGATTGGCACATTATTATTTTCTAAATTCTTCAAGCTCTGTCAAGTTGGTTGTTCGTCATTGCTAGACAGCCATTTTCAAGTCTTGCCATAGATTTTCAAGTTGATTTAAGTTCAAACTGTAACTAGGCCACTCAGGAACATTTAATGTCATCTTGATAAGCAACTCCAGTGTATATTTGGCCTTGTGTTTTAGGTTATTGTCCTGCTGAAAGGTGAATTTGTCTTCCAGTGTCTGTTGGAACAGACTGAACAAGGTTTTCCTTTAGGATTTTGCCTGTGCTAAGCACTATTCCATTTCTTTTTATCCCCAAAAAACTCCCTAGTCATTGCCGATGACAAGCATACCCGATAACATGATGCAGCCGCCACCATGCTTGAAAATATGAAGAGTGGTACTCAGTGATGTGTTTTGTTGGATTCACACCAAACATGATGCTTTGTATTCAGAACATAACGTACATTTCTTAGTCACCTTTTCTGCAGTTTTACTTTTGTACCTAACTGCAAACAGGATGCATGTTTTGAAATGTTTTATTCTGTACAGGCTTCCACCTTTTCACTCTGCCATTTAGGTTAGTATTGTGAAGTAACTACAATGTTGTTGAACTATTCTCAGTTTTCTCCTATCAAAGCCATTCAACTCTGTCGCTCTTTTAAAGTTACCATTTCATCATGGTGAAATCCCTGAGCGGTTTCCTTCCTCTCCGGCAACTGAGTTAGGAAGGAAGCCTGTATCTTTGTAGTTACTGGGTGTATTGATACACCATCCACAGTGTAATTAATAACTATGCTTAAAGAAAATTCAATTAAAGCTTTTTTTTTTAACCAATCTACCAATAGGTTCCCTTCTTAGCGAGGAATTGTAAAACCTACCTGATCTTTGTGGTTGGACCAGTGTTTGAAATTCACTGCATGACTGAGGGATATTTGTACGTGTGGGATGCAGAGATGAGGTAGTCATTCAAAAATCATATTAAACACTATTATTGCATAATGAGTCCATGCAACTTATTATGTGACTTGTTAAGCAAATGTTTACTAAATGTATTTAGGCTTGTCATAAAAAAGGGGTTGGCTACTTATTGGCTCGACATTTGAGCTTTTAATTTTGTATTAATTTGTAGAAAAATCTAAAAACATAATTCCACTTTGACATTATGGGTCAGGCCAGTGTAGGCCAGTGTAGGCCAGTGTAGAGCAGTGTAGGCCAGTGTAGAGCAGTGTAGGCCAGTGTAGGTCAGTGTAGGCCAGTGTAGGCCAGTGTAGAGCAGTGTAGGCCAGTGTAGAGCAGTGTAGGCCAGTGTAGAGCAGTGTAGGCAAGTGTAGGCCAGTGTAGAGCAGTGTAGGCCAGTCTAGGAATTTTTTTATTCCGTCTGTAACACAACAACATGTGGAAAAAGTCACGGGGTGTGAACTTTCTGAAGGCCCTGTATATATGACCCAAAGTGCACTGCAAGTCACATGACCATACACAACTTGTTGATATCCTTGATCTTTGAGTCTCTAAAGTGCAGGGTAAATGGAAACGTGGGAGTTTTTGTACAGTGGAGTTCAAGACCTTGGTCTAGATCCAAGGTCATGCAGGGTCGTCTGCTCGTGCTGTAAAAGCCTCTTCCCTGGCTCTTTAAAATACTGTATGTGAAGAGTTAAAAGTTTACAGCTGCAGTCTATTTGTGTGTGGTGTGTGTGTATCCGTAACCACTCTCAAATTCATAGACAGAGCTATGGATACAAGGACTGACCACCCATGATATAAAAAGTATAGTTTTAACCGTGGTTTGAGGCTATACAGCGCTTGTTTACATTTACAGTGTTAACAAACATTGTGTTCTGATGGGGTACGACAGCTGAACTAAGCTAATGGGGCATTTGGAAGTTATATTCTTCTATAATCAATAGGTATGCATGCATGTTAATTCTCAGTTACCATTGAAAAGTGCACTGCAAATCACAGTACCATACTCAGAAACACAGAGTGCTAATGATGAAAAGCCATGTTGGGTATGGAGTTAAGACGTCACAGGTCATAGGTGTGTACTCACTAGCTGGGTGTACCGTAACCTCTGGCTCTAGTGAAACCTACTGACACAGCAACCACCAGGGCTGGGAGACCTAAGAGAGAAAGAGAGAGAGAGATGTATTATCTATTTCACTTGCTTTGGCAATGCAAACATATGTTTCCCATGCCAATAAAGCTCATTGATATTGATTGAATTGAGAGAGTGAGTGAGTGAGTGAGTGAGTGAGTGAGTGAGTGAGTGAGTGAGTGAGTGAGTGAGTGAGTGAGTGAGTGAGTGAGAGAGAGAGAGAGAGAGAGAGGGAAGCGGGAGCAGGAGCGAGGGAGGGAGAGAGGAAGCAAGACAGAAGGAAGAAGGGAGAGAATGAAAGATATAGAGAGACATACACAGGAAAAAGACTAATGATAGAAATACAAGCAGCAGGTAGACAGGATGAGAGGAGGAGAGGGTGATGGGGAGAGAGGATGATAGGGATATAGGATGATAGGGAGAGAGAATGATAGGGAGAGAGGATGATAGGAGGAGAGGATGATGGGGAGAGAGGATGATAGGGGGAGAGGATGAAAGGAGGAGAGGATGATGGGGAGAGAGAATCATAGGAGGAGAGGATAATAGGAGGAGAGGATGATGGGAGGAGAGGATGGTAGCAGGAGATGATGGTAGGGTAGAGGATGATGGGGAGAGAGGATGATGGGAGAGAGGATGATAGGGGGAGATAGAAGGAGAGGAGGAGAGGATGATGGGGAGAGAGGATGATATGGGGAGATAGGATGATAGGAGGATGATGGGGGAGATAGGAGGAGAGGATGATGGGGAGGGAAGATGATATGGGGAGATAGGATGATGGGAGGACGATGGGGAGAGAGGATGATAGGAGGAGAGGATGATAGGAGGAGAGGATGATAGGGGGGATAGGATGACAGGAGGATAATGGGGAGAGAGGATGCTATGAGGATAGTGAGAGAGGATGGTAGGAGGAGAGGATGATAGGAGGAGAGGATGATAGGGGGAGAGGATGATGGGGATAGAGGATGATGGGCGAGAGGATGATAGGGGGAGAGATGATGATACGGGAAGAGGATGATGGGGGAGATAGGAGGAGAGGATGATAGGGGAGAGTGGATGATATGGGGAGATAGGATGATGGGAGAATGATGGGGAGAGAGGATGATAGGATGAGAGGATGATTAAAGAAGTGGATGATAAGAGGAAAGGATGATAGGGGGAGATAGGATGATAAGTGGAGAGGGTGATGGGGGAGAGAGGATGATGGGAGGAGAGGATGATAGGGAGAGAGGATGATGGGGAGAGAGGATGATGGGGAGAGAGGATGATAGGGAGAGAGATGATAAGAGGAGAGGATGATGGGGGAGATAGGATGATAGGAGGAGAGGATGGTAGGAGGAGAGGATGGTAGGAGGAGAGGATGATAGAAGAACAAATATATATCAGCAAGAGAATAGATGTATCCTCTTGACAATACATCAACACAATGTGCTATTTTGCAACACTGAAATTCAGTTAGACCAAGAAAATGTACTGTAATTTAACTCGGACATGTAACGTGTGACTGTAGACTGAAATACACATGGACATAATGGGGACTTACCTCCTCTAGTCACTCTCTCTTAGTTAATGGATGTATCTAGGGATGTAACAGGGACTAGCCCGAGGCAGGAGAAGTAGGCCTAGTAAGGATCAGAGTTCACTACTAAGGGTATTACAGCCTTGGTTAACATACTCCGTAGGGTCCCTGTCCAGTGCCTGCTGTTTTCATCTCACTCTACGACAAGAGGATTTTCTTCTGTGATGCATTGTGCTTCCTTGAACCAGTGTGTGTGTGTGTGTGTGTGTGTGTGTGTGTGTGTGTGTGTGTGTGTGTGTGTGTGTGTGTGTGTGTGTGTGTGTGTTTGTGCATGAGCATATGTTTGTGAGTGAGATAGAGAAATTGTTTGTGTGTGTGTCAAAAAATGATGCTGGGTCCGTAATGAGTATGACTGAAATATTAATGTAATTAACAAAGCTGTGACAATGCCAGCAAATGAACTGCAATTAGAAAATCACACATTACAAAAAGAGATGTGGTGTGGCTGGGTGGGGTGCTAACGTTACATAAATATGATGCCTTTTCAAACACAAACACACATCACACACACTCCCTCACGACTCTGCACAATCTGCCGTTGTCATGGTGACTGATTTCGATCAGTATTCGAGTTAAAATTGCAACATCTAGGGACGTATCCCTGATAAGTTGTTCTCATCTATCTCCCTCCCTCCCCCCCACACTCCCTGCCTCCCTCCCTCCCTCCCTTTAATACTGTTTCATGTTTTCTCAATCTATGTGACTTTATGGCATTCATACATCCCAGCATTGCTATGTCTAAATCCCAAATGGCACCCTATTCCTAATTTAGTTCACTACATTTGACCATAACCCCCTGGTCAAAAGTAGTGCACTAAAGATGGAATATTGTCAAATATAGAGTACTAAATAGGGAATAAGGTGTCATTTGGGACTCTATATCCGTTAAGGGCATCAGTGACTTAATGGATCAGATAGGTGGATGGATAAGGGATAAGAACAGGGGATGAATGGGAGCAGGGATTCCATTGCTTGTAATTGCTAGGTTCTATCTCCCTGGATCTTGCCTCTGTCAGAGGAGATGTTATCCAATAGCATTTCTTATCCTCTGTCATCTCCTTTAGCAAGGCATGAGGTTGTTGTACAGGAGACGCATTCAACAGGACACTGACTGACTGTGCAGTGTGACAGAATTAAAACAATCAGAATCATTTCTCCACCTAATGTATGTGGATGGGAAGATGGAAGTTATTGTGAACTTTCACCTTTATTCCAGTATGCAGACCCTGTATGGTTGAGATATGTTTGTGTGGGTTTATGTGTGTGTTTATGTTTGTGCATGCCTGTGTGTGTGTGTACCTACCCCAGCCCAGGCACAGGAAGCGTTTGCGTATGAGGCGTGTCCTCATCTTGCCAATCACAGCCAGGTAAGACTGCCACGCCTCTGTCAGTACCCAGCAGAACGATGCCAAGAAGAAGAAATGAAGGAAAGCAGCAGTCACAGTACACAGGCCCTGTAGAGAGAGATGGTGAGGGAGGAGAGAGGACAAGAGAGAGATGGTGAGGGAGAGGGATAGTGACAGAGTGACAGACAGTGATGAAGGTGTAGGAAAGAAGAAACAGATAAAGGAATGAGAATGTAGGAGTGATAATCAACAACAACAGTTGACAGAGCAGAGGTGAGTAGTAATCTACCTAAAATAGTTTTGACACCTGATTGAGGCTCTTCAAAATAATCTACTAGAATAGATAAACAACAGTACAATGTGTAACATGACTATAACTGAATTGACGGCCGTTGTGTGTGCGTGCATGTTTGCGTGTGTGTGTGTTTGTGTGTTTGCGTGTGCGTGTGTGTGTCCTGTTCTCACCTTGCTGAGTGTCTGGGACTGTCCAACCAGTATCAAGATGTTGGAGGCCAGGATGGAGAGACAAAAATTGACCAAGATGATAGACCTCTCGGAACGGATATACCTGAGAGACAAAGAGAAAGACATGCAGAAAGAATGAAAAGAAGAAGAGAAAGAAGGAAGGAGGAAAGAGGGGAAACAAAATGTGAAGCGATGAAGTTGAACTGATGGACTGATTCCTTTCCTGAACATGGTCATGTGTTCATTTTAATTTGACCTTTCTTTAACTAGGCAAGTCAGTAAAGAACAAATTCTTATTTACAATGACGGTCTAGGAACAGTGGGTTAACTGCCTTGTTTAGCTCGGGGATTCGATCTAGCAACCTTTCGGTTACTGGCCCAAAACTCTAACCACTAGGCTCTAACCACTAGGCTCTAACCACTAGGCTTTTTCCACTAGGCTCTAACCACTAGGCTCTAACCACTAGGCTCTAACCACTAGGCTCTTACCACTAGGCTTTAACCACTAGGCTCTAACGACTAGGCTCTAACCACTAGACTCTAACCACTAGGCTCTAACCACTAGACTCTAACCACTAGACTCTAACCACTAGGCTCTAACCACTAGGATTTTACCACTAGGCTCTAACCACTAGGCTCTAACCACTAGACTCTAACCACTAGGCTCTAACCACTAGACTCTAACCACTAGACTCTAACCACTAGGCTCTAACCACTAGACTCTAACCACTAGACTCTAACCACTAGACTCTAACCACTAGGCTCTAACCACTAGACTCTAACCACTAGACTCTAACCACTAGACTCTAACCACTAGACTCTAACCACTAGGCTCTAACCACTAGACTCTAACCACTAGACTCTAACCACTAGACTCTAACCACTAGATTCTAACCACTAGACTCTAACCACTAGGCTCTAACCACTAGGCTTTTACCACTAGGCTCTAACCACTAGGCTCTAACCACTAGGCTCTAACCACTAGACTCTAACCACTAGGCTCTAACCACTAGGATACCTGCCATCTGCTCTAGATCAGCCTACTGTTCTTCCTTCACAATCTCTCCCTCTCTCCATCCCCCCTTCACAATCTCTCTCTCCCTCTCTCTCCCCATTCTTCCTTCACAATCTCTCCCTCTCTCATCCTTCCTTCACAATCTCTCTCTCCCTCCCTCTCTCCATTCTTCCTTCACAATCTCTCTCTCTCCCTCTCTCTATCCGTTCTTCCTTCACAATCTCTCTCTCTCTCTCTCGCTCTCTCTCCATCTCTCCTTCACAGTCGATCTCTCTCCTCCTCTCGCCATCCCTCCTTCACAATCTCTCTCTCTCCCTCTCTCTCTCCATCCCTCCTTCACAATCTCTCTCTCTCCCTCTCTCTCCGTTCTTCCTTCACAATCTCTCTCTCTATCCATCCCTCCTTCACGGTCACTCTCTCTCCCCCCTCTCCATCCCTCCATCACAGTCTCTCGCTCTCTGTCCCTCCTTCATGATCTCTCTCTCTCCCTCCTTGTCTACCACTGATGTCACTCTCCATACCCCCCCCCCCCCCCCCTCTCTCTCACACACAATTAATCTCCCCAGTCTGAGAGTCTGGCTATGCCTTCGCCCATTGGTTCTCCATTAGGCCTAATTGGAGTTTTGGAGTGGACTGCTCCACTGTCGAGCCAACCCGGGATTTTCTCCCCC